>NC_056737.1:308252818-308407818 GCF_019279795.1 Protopterus annectens
TTCATGTTACATGACATATTCCATTTAGTTGTACATTGAGCAAGTTCATTATTTGTCAGTTGTCTAATTTGAGGAGACTCTGTTTTCTAGTTTCGCTTTTTGCTTTCTTTTTGTACTTTAACAGTCCTTTTAATTTCACTGACTGGAATATCCCCATTCAGTTTTAATAGGTAATGCCCTATACCCTCCAGCCACTCGTGTCATAATATTTGATTAGTTATTGTAAAGCTTTTTTTTACGTACTGCCGGCAGTGTGTGAAAGACCAAAAGGTTTTCCCAGTCAACCCTGTGTCTGCCCTTGCTTCTCCCAACATGTGGGATTCATTTGAGCAAGTATCTTGTTTAATTTGACAGGAGTATAAAAGTTTTTATGCAAACATTTCCGCACAAGGATTGTAAATTTTCTAAACAATGTTGCCCTCTTTTTCATAACTTAGAAGTCTTTTCCCATTGCATTTCCTTAATTCTTCTCCCCAGAAGCACCTCTTAACCTCTAACTAATTTTCCTTTTATTATAGTTCTCCAGCAAGGCATTATATAGTCTCTGTAACAATCTTATTTTTTTAATCCTATTATGTATAAACTCTTTTGTCCTAATTCCTGTTTCACAATTCCTCATAGTGAAATACAGAACAATCCGTGTATTTTTTGGGGCCTACCTTTGTGTTTCCTCTGCTTCTTTTCAGGTTATCTGTCTCCTACCTCTTTTAAGCGTTTCCCAGCATACAGTGAGTCTACAACAGGTACAGCATCTTTCTAACCACCTATTGGCATATATTCTCGTGGCTCTCCAAAACCTGTTGGCATAACCAGGGAGCCAACTCTTTTTAGTGGTGAAAAGTCATTTAATCCCACTACAGATTTTGCTAAGCTGCATGTTGAGCACAACACAAAACAAAGCAGAAACTGGGAGCAGGTACAAAATAAGAAACCATGTAAAAAAAAAAAAATTAGAAGGTTATGCCGTAATAGCAGTGAGTTGGATAGTGAACTAAATTAAACAGCTGAGTTTTTAAAAGGGGATATTGTAAGGATATTGTTTATAACTCATTGAATAAAGTAAAAGAGCACATGCACAATAGGCCCGTTAGGGTGATTCATCAAGAAACTAAAAATGTTAGTATTGATATAAATATAAACTCTAGAAAAGTATATGTAGTTACTACTTATGATCTTTTATCTAAGGAAGTAAAAAAGATTATTTCTTATTACTGAAATATTTTATTAAAGTTTAACGAGTTTTCTAATATAGTATGTAAAGTTCCATTGTTTTCATATCGGAGGGGCAGGAGTCTTAAGGATTTCTTAGTACATGCTACGCTTTCTTTACCTGAATGTACAGCAGTGTATACAATTCCTAGTGTACTAGTTACTTTTCTTTGTGATAAATGTATTGTGTGTAAGCATATTAGGACATTTGCATATATCAATGGAATTCATTGTAATACAATTTTTTTTTTCTTGTAACACAGAAGGTGTTGTTTATGCACTGAAATGCCCTTGTGGCATGTTTTATATAGGTGAGAGCAAGAGGGTTTTCAAGGCTTTGGGTTCAAGAACACATTAAGAACATAGGGATTGGGAGGGTGGCCTAATGGTTAAGGTGTTTGCCTTACAAACACAAGGTGCAGGGTTTGAATCTCACAAGGGATAATTGGCTAAGCTTACAGTGGCCTGCAAGGGCAGTTAGCTTAGTACTAATCTATGAATCTGTGAAATCTATGAATCAAATATGGTAAGCTTGAGAGTCCTCTTGCCATGCACTTTAAGGAGTATCATAATGGAAATCCAGATTGTCTGCACGGCACTGTTTTAGAGCATATACCTGTAAGCAGATTTAATGCTGATATAAAGAAAACACTTCTGTATAAAATTCGCTGTTTATACTAAAATATGGTGCACTGACCCCTGCTGGTATTAATGCAGAATGCAATTGGAAGGTTTTTATTTACTTTGATTCAATTAGATTGGATTGTTTAATTGTTCATTTAGTTCTAACGTATAAAATACTGGTGTTTTAGAATGTATTTTGTATTCTCATTTGAAGACTGTTGCCAAGGTGCTAGAGTTTTTATTAAAATTTTCTACAGCATTTGGTGTTTGGACACACCTTTTTTTTTAAGTTGTTTCTTATTTACTAAGCTGCATGTCTGGATCCCAAAGGACTAATGCTTGCAGCCACAACTTTTAATACCATTATTTGTTCTTGATGTCCTTCAAGGATGCATCTGCAGTCATCACATATGGGTTGTCCTGCCTCAGGCAGCCCTTCGGTCGGCTGGATTCCAAAGTCTGGGTCCGGCGTTGGCTGATGTCACCCTTTCCCCGACGTCAGAGCGCCTGGGGTATAAAAGTGTCAGCCAACGCTATCTTCCTCAGTCTTTCTTGCCGTGTGTTGCCCGAAGCAGAAGCAGTTCGCAAGTGCCGGTCGGCCAGCTCCTGTAATTCCGCTACCGAAGACTTCAAAAGCTAAGTACCCCGTTGGGGACTCTTTCTTGCCTCAGCCGATGTCAGATAAAGTTAATAATTGCTTAACTTGTGGGAAACAAATACCTCATAAGGATTTCCACTCTTACTGCCTCCCCTGCCTAGGCCCAGACCACGACGTCTCGGCCTGTTCAGCCTGTGCTTCCTTCAACCGACGCACTCTTAGACGTCGGGCGGAGTTTGCAGAGGAATTTTTTGGGGCTAGTTTTTCATACAATATGCCGTCAGAGACTCCGACTTCACATTTAATAAAGAAACGGAAGGACAAGGACCGACACACGCGGGCCGCGGTTTCGGCTGAAACCACGGCCAGGCCTACCGCGAGTGTCTCGGCTGAAACAGAGTCCTTGGTACTTCGACCCCAGAAACCGCTCAACCTCGGCCCTGGAGGCCCCTGCTGAGTCTGTTATTGAATTTCCTTCAGAAACTGGTGTCTTGGAAACTTCCGACACCATTCCTCTAGACAAAACTACACCAGCACGTGGTGCAGCTAGGCCTCCTGCATCCAAAGGCATTC
The DNA here is from genome assembly GCF_019279795.1 of Protopterus annectens. NCBI lineage: Eukaryota > Metazoa > Chordata > Ceratodontiformes > Protopteridae > Protopterus > Protopterus annectens. The sequence continues at coordinate 308,255,823 of NC_056737.1, forward strand.
ACCAGGACTAAAGCTGCTAAACATACAAAAGCTATGCCTCCCAGGGTTATTCCTCAGGGGCCCTCTACAAGTTCACAGATTCTAACTTTAGCAGAGGACCTTATTTCCTTGATTAGGTGCTCTCAACCCCATCCGGACAGGGGCTCTCAACCTCCTCTAGACAAAAGGCCCAGGGTTGAGCCCTCTGATCCCCACTCCTCAGAGGAGGCCTCTGATGGCTCTGCTCTCTCGGACTACCAGGAGGAGGCTTTTTCGGCCTACGAGGATTCTGATGCAGAGGAATCAATCCCCTCAGCCTCCCCTCCTGAAGAACTATCCTTCGGGGAGACCCTTCACACTATGAGAGAGCATTTCAAATGGCAGGGCCAGGAATTCTCTGATTCCAGGAAAAGATTAAGAACTTTTCTGCATTTACCTCAGCATAGACCTTTGGCTATTCCTCCTGTTTTGAATGTCATTGATGATGTGTACTCTGAGTCTAGCATAACCCCTGACACTCTTCCTCCGGCCCCTGTCAAACCCGATAGGTACTACAGGGTCCCGGACTCGCATCTTTTTCTTTACAAGGCCCACTCTGCTGATCCAGAAACTATTTCCCAGGGCCCAAAAGGGGTTGCAGCTGCCACTACTAAAAATCCACTCCCTCTGAAAGGGAGTCCAGGGCTTTAGAGAGATGGGGTAAAAAAGTGTATACTTCTGCTACTCTTTCTATGAGGGCATTAAATTGTCAATTTCAAATGATACAGTACCAAGAGTATTTGTTAGATGAATTGCATAAGAAACTGTCTTCACCTGAACCCCTAGATCGCAAATCACTTCAGGATCTGGTACATAACTCCCAGCAGGTTAGCAACCATTTCTTACAGTGTGGTTATGATGCATTGGAAGCTTCATGTAGGTCAGCTATGACAGGTGCAGTCATACGTAGGCATGCTTGGCTGAAGGAACAATCTCTGCCAGACCATGTTAAAGCTAAGCTTCTGGATGCCCCCACCGGAAAAGCAAAAGTTATTTGGCTCCACTGCTCAGGAGGTCTTAAAGAAATTTGAGGAAAAGGCAAAATCTGTACAAACAGTCGAAAGATTTTCTACAAGTCCAACCACCAAGATTCAGCAGAAATTGGCCTACCAAGAATTGGTCCTTTCTGGACACAGACAGATTTCAGAGAGGCAAGAACAGGCGTGCCAGAGGTAGAGGGCAAGCTAGAGGCTCCTACAGGGGACGTCAATGGCAGCCTCCCGACCAGAGAGGTAGTGCAGGACCTACAACTGCTGCACAAGGACAGACTCAATGACTTTGCTTTGACTCCACCAACCAGGGCTCAATTAGAAGCACCTTTGGTCGGAAAGCTTTCTTTATTCTCAGAAAATTGGCACAGTATTACAAGAGACAAATGGACACTGCAAATAATAGACAGAGGATACAGGTTCCATTTTCACACATTGCCAAAAAGAAAAGGCATGCCAGACCTGCCACCAAATCAAAGGGCATAGGCTTTGAAACAAATCTCCAACTTAATGCAAATGAAAGCTATAGAAAAGGTTTCTCTTTCAGAACAAGGCCAAGGATTTTATTCCAGACTATTCCTTGTTCCAAGAAAAGAAAATCAATGGAGGCCTATTCTCGACTTGTCCGCACTGAATACTTATCTCATTGTGCCAAAATTCAAAATGCTGACTCTACAGCAACTCCTTCCCATGCTGGGCAAGGGGTCTTGGCTGGTGACTCTCGACCTCAAGGAGGCATACCTGCATGTCCCTATCGGACAAAGTTGCAGAAGACACCTCAGATTTCTTGCAGGTTCAGAGCATTATCAATTCTCATCATTGCCCTTTGGCTTATCTACTGCGCCCAGAGTATTCACGAAATGCCTGGCATCAGTAATTGCACACTGCAGACTTCAGGGGATTCAAATATACCCATATCTGGACGACTGCCTTATACAAGCGGACAGCCAACAAACTTTGGTAAAGGACTTGAATTATGCCATCCACCTACTGCAGGCATTGGGATATACAGTCAACATTCACAAATCAAGACTTGTTCCATCCCAAAGAATAACTTTTCTGGGTGCGGATCTAGACACAACCACCCAAATGGCTTTTCTCACGGAAGAAAAACAGACAACTACCGGATTACTTCAAGAATCTGACAAGACAAACTCAGCTGACTGCAAGGAATATCCTGCAGGCCCTGGGTTACATGGCATCTTGCATTCTTCTGATTCCACAAGCAAGGCTGCATATGAGGAAACTACAATGGTACCTAAGGAGTTTATGGACTCAGCACAGTCACAGCTTAGAAACTTTGATCCCACTCATTCCATGCCTCCAAAAGGAATTTCTGTGGTGGGCTCAAGCAAGCCAGGCAAACAGGGGTCTGCCCTTCAGCAAGCCAATAGCCAGCCAAACCATTACAACGGGCGCTTCAGACCACGGTTGGGGAGCACACATGAGGGCAGATGTATTCAAGGACTATGGTCACAAAAGGAGCTACGCATGCACATAAACCAAAAGGAAATGCTGGCAGTGATGCATGCAATCGAGGCCTTCAAACTCTTTCTGCATCAAGGCCACCTGCTAATAAGGACAGATAACACCACAGTTATGTGGTACATAAACAAGCAAGGAGGCACCCATTCCTACCCTCTTTGCAGACTGGCAATGAATCTATGGGAACTTTCCTTGAAACTCAATATAGACCTGCAATCCCAGTTTGTGCCAGGAAAAGACAATATACTGGCGGACAGCTTAAGCAGAAATATCATGGATGTACACGAATGGATGCTGCACCCAGACATCTTTCTACAGATAATACAATCATGGGGAAGGCCAGACCTAGATCTTTTTGCCTCCCCCCACAATCATCAGCTGAAGAAATTCTGCTCAAGGACATACCACCCACAAGCATGGAAAGTGGACACCCTATCTTTCAGCTGGATAACTCTAACAGTGTATGCATTTCCACCTCTTCCATTAATGACCAAGGTCATACTGAAGATCAGGACAGAGCAGCCAAAAGTGATTCTGATAGCTCTGGACTGGCCAAGACAGCACTGGTACCCACTGTTAAAGAGCATGTCACGCACAAAACCATGGCCTCTTCCTCAATGGCCACTTCTCCTGACACAGCACAATTACAAAACTCTGCATTTCAACCTGAAAACCTTGCAACTAACAGCCTGGAAAATACCTTGACTCCTCCTCAGGATAAGCTATCCAAGAGAGTGAAGGATATCATCATGGAAGCTCATGACCTTCCACAAGAAAGGCATATTCAGCAAAATGGAAAAGATTTCACACTTGGAGCACCACAAAGGGCCTAGATGCGACAGTGATGAACATGGCACATATCCTGGAATACTTGGCAGAAATGCTCCACAATGGCCTGTCTTACTCTTCCATTAAAATTCATGCTTCAGCAATTTCAGCAGAGTACAATACTGATCCACCTGTCTTTTCTCATCCTCTCCTAAGACAGTTTCTAAGAGGAATTAAAAACATCAATCCTTCAAGGAAACCTCCAGTGCCTACTTGGGACCTTAACTTCGTGTTGGAAAAACTAACTCTGCCTCCCTTTGAACCAGCAGCATCTGCAGAACTACAGTTCCTGTCTTGGAAGACCACCTTCCTTCTGGCCATAACCTCAGCAAGAAGAGTATCTGAGTTACAGGCCCTCATGGCAGTACAGCCATTTCTTATTGTTCATCAGGACAGAGTCTCATTGAGAACCAATCCTTCATTTATGCCAAAGGTGGTATCCAGGGTCTCATTAAACCAAGCTATTCACCTTCCTACCTTCTTTCCAAATCCACAAAACAAAGGGGAGAAACTTCTGCACACCCTGGACATACACAGACAGTTGCGCTACTACTTGGACAGAACTAAAAGCTACAGAAAAACTGACCAGCTGTTGGTAGCATATGCTGCTGGTGCACAAGGAAAAGCAATTTCCAAACAGACAATTTCAAAATGGATAGGGAATTGCATTCGTTTTTATTCCTTTCATGGAAAAACTGTGCCAGCTAACATTAGACCTCATTCCACCAGAGCCACAGCCACCTCCACAGCCTTCTTAAGAGGGGTGGCTACCAAGGACATTTTAGAAGCTGCTACATGGAGCTCCGTGCATACATTTTCCAAGCATTACAATTTACCTTTATATTCCAGATCCAGAGCAGGCTTTGCTACGGCAGTCCTGCAGGGCATTTTAGCTACACCATCCTTTACATAGATCCTCCACCCCCAGATTGGCTATGGTATTCTACCCATATGTGATGACTGCAGATGCGTCCTTGAAGGACATAGTACAGTTTTGTACCTACCATAAATGTAGATGTCCGATAGGTATGCATCTGCAGTCAGGTTTACCCTCCCTCCTTCCCCTCTTTGGTATTTATTGGGTACTTTTCCCTCTCCTAGCTAGCTGGGGTTATCTATTATGGTGTATTTGTTTTATATATATATATATATATATATATATATATATATATATATATATATATATATATATATATATACACATATATATTTCTGTGCATGTTTGGAATTTATTGCATTTTTCCAAATTTAGCCTTCCTTTGAGGGCACCTGGCATCTGGGGCAAGAAACACTGAGGAAGATGGCGTCGGCTGACGCTTTTATACCCCAGGCGCTCTGGCGTGGGGGAAAGGGCGACATCAGCCGACGCCGGACCCAGACTTTGGAATCCGGCCGACCGAAGGGCTGCCTGAGGCAGGACAACCCATATGTGATGACTGCAGATGCATACCTATCGGACATCTACATTTATGGTAGGTACAAAACTGTACTTTCCTGCTTGTTTCCATTTGGGTTATAATAGCAATTTTGAATGAGATATGCCAGCCTCAGGGGAGTTCCTTTATGGTAATCTAATACATTTGGGAGGGCTAACTCACCTTGCTCTATTAGCAATTTTTTTCCATCTAAGCCTAGAACTTTTCCCAAATAAATTTTAACTCCCCTTTGCAGAGTTTCCAAAACAACCCTCTTCCCTTTCTGGGTCAAAAATAAATGCTTGGATCAGGTAACTTTATCTAGGCTACTATACTTATTATGTAAGAGTGTTCAATCTCGCCGTTTGTTCTTGCACACGGATTCGGAGCCGATCCTCGGCTCCGAGTCGGCCGAATTGCAAAGCTCTGAATCTCAGAGAAGCTCGAGACCAGCCCATATCCCATAACCCTCCCTTCCATTACTCAGATCTAGTTTGCCGCTGCAACAGATCGGATCGAGGAGAGCTCGGACCAGATAGAGAATTGAGTTTTACTTACTATTTTCAGATAAAATACTGATTTTTTTTTCTGATATTACCTTATAATTATTAGATTATTATAGAAGTGTGTGTGTGTTTTATTTATTTATTTATATATATATATATATATATATATATATATATATATGTGTGTATATGCATATATATCTATATATCTATATATATATATATATATATATATATATATATATATATATATATATATATATATATATATATATATATATATATTCCCTTGTTTTTCTTCAGGCACCCTTTGTGGCCTAACCCCTTTTTCTTTGGGTGTGTTTTTTTGTGAGTGTCTTCTTTATATAGCCCTTTTCTCATATATATATATTCTTATAGGATTAATATTTGTTTCTATACTCATAGTTATTGTTATATGGTACTATGTCAGAAAAAGCTAAATCTGGCTTTAAAAGATGTCAGTGTGGGCAGAAAATGTCCATTACTGACAATCACGCTTCCTGCGTCTGCTGTCTTGGCCCTCTTCATCTCCAAGAGGATTGCTCTATTTGACATTCCTTTAGCGGGAGGGTCATGACAGATAGACGCAGGAAGCTCATAGACAGAGGATTACTGAAGCCTGCCTTTCAAGAGGCTTTGGACAAGTCGGATCAGTCTTCTAAATCCTCAAAGGGGTCGAAGATGTCTGAGCCCATGTCATCGGCTCCGAGTTCATCTTCTCTGGTTCGTTCGCCGGTTCCACAGATCTCGGGGCCGAGCGTCGAACATTTATCTTTTCCTGAGCCCCAGATCTTGGAACCGGTGTCGGAACTGCCACCACCGTCCATTCTTCGGTCAGTGCCATCTTCGGCTCCTGCGACCCGTTCTTTCAGACCCTTGTCTGAGACAGATGTGGATCGTGTCGTGCAGAAACTCATGGAAAATACGGCCCTTTCCAAGTTAATAGCAGTTTCCTCCCAGTTGGTGTCGAAACTAGAAGGCCTCCCCATATCTCCAACGGGTCCTCCTTCGAGACCCATCCAGATCTCGGAGCCGGGAGAAGACCTGATGATAGTGGAGCCCTCGGTGCCGAAACCGTCCATTGCACGATCGACACCATTGACTTCGACTCTTTCAGAACCGTTAGTGGAGTCGCGGAGCCGACTGTCTTTGCTCTGTTCCGTACCGACTCTCTCCCTCTCGGGGCTTCGGCACAGACTGGCTCGGCTCCATCCTCTGGGTCAGAGCCCACGGCACCTGGTTCTGGGATGCTTCCGTGTTCTTCGGAACTGGGGGAGCCCTCGGCCATGGGTTGGGGGCCTTTGACCTTATGAGGAAGGTATTGTCTGCACAGACAACCACATCATCAGGGGAATCTTCTCCTTCGCCAAAAGGGCCATTTTCTGTTTCTGCTCCCACAATCCATCCCATGCGTAGAGCCCAATTGCCTCAGCCACCCCCAAAGGGTTCCCCCTGTTCCTTGGAGGCATCACCAGAAGCCCCCTCTGATGAGGTCCCAAGGAAACGGTTGTGCAAGAGGAGGCACATAGATTCCCCACAGGAATCTCTAACATCTGACACCGACTTGGATGAGGCAGAGGGGTCCCCCAAATCACCCTCGGAGGATGTGTCATTTGCAGACATCCTGGAGATCTTGAAACGGAGGGGTGATTGGCAGTCCCTAGCCCCCACTGAGGACAAGTCGGTGCTGCTGAAGGCTTTTGGGGCTCAACCTTCTACCTCCTTGGTGACTCCGCCCTTCGATGAATTAATGGATTTGATTGCTCGAAGGGCGTGGGAGACACCTGACACAGTGGAACCAGTCCCTAGGAAACCAAACAAGTTCATCACTGCCCCCCAAGATAAATCTTATCTCACCAAGGGGAGTCCCTGTCGACGCTATGGTGGTGGCGGCAGCCACGAAAAAGGAGATGTCTGAGTCTTCCTCATCTGTTCATTCTCCTAATAAGGATTCTAGGACTATGGACAAATATGGGAAGCGCATTTTTAGTTCAGCGACTTTTTCCATGCGTTTGCTAAACTACCTGACCCATTTCACACGTTTGCAGAGGGATCTCATCAAGGAGCTGACGGACACCCTCCAGGGTAACACAGATGCTGCTGTTTCAGAAAAGGTAACAGCACAACTTAACACCCTCACCTCCATAGTAAACTCATCCATGAGGCTCATCTCGTATGCAGCTGAGGGATCGAGTAGAGCTGCAGCTTCAGCGATTGCTCTTCGAAGACGATCATGGATGCAGCTGTGCTCCTTTGCGGAAGCTTTCAAGTCTTCCTTTGCCAATGCCCCTTTTGATGGTGCCACACTTTTCGGGCCCAAGGTTAAGGAGACTCTCACTCTGTGCGAGCAAGAGGGAAAGACCCCGTCTGCTGTCGGGGTCCATTTTTCCTCTCCTACTAGACCATACCCCAAAGGGCAACGAGGCAGAAAAATGTGGTTCCGTAAGAATCGGGGATCTTTCCAGACCACACAGAGTGATACTCCCTCCAGAGGCAGAGGAGGGGGTAGAAATGGAAGACGCCGCCCCGGCGGCAGAGGGGGTCCACATAACCAAGGCGACAGGGATTCCGTCCCTGGGAAGCCTTTCCAGCCCTCCTGAAGGGAGGCCCGGCTGTCCTGCTCTGGAGGCAGTCAGGGGTCGCTTAGCTTTATACCCACTGGCCTGGCTAAACATTACTTCAGATTCTTGGGTAAAAAGCATTATAACCAGAGGGTACAAAATCCCCTTCATTTCAACCCCACCTCTACAAAGAAAGTTTCCAGACGTGCCACCCCGCCTGTGAAACCTAGCAGCTGTAGAAATTTCAAAGCTGCTCGAAAACAGAGTCATTCAAACAGTCCTGGCGGACCAAAGAGAATTCGGAACTTACTCAAGGTTCTTTTTAGTTCCAAAAAAGACAGGGGACTGGAGACCGATCTTAGATCTCAGCCATCTCAACAAATTCGTGAAGAAGGAAAAGTTCCGGCTGGTCACGCTTCAATCGATCATTCCATTCTTACAGAAGGACGATTGGATGTGCTCTATAGATCTCAAAGACGCGTACTACCACATCAAAATGGCCAGACTGTCCAGAGATCACCTGCGCTTCCGGCTGGGAGCCAGTCACTTTCAGTTTCGAGCTCTGCCCTTTGGACTCACCTCAGCCCCCAGGGTATTCACCAAATGCATGGCAGTAGTTGCGGCTCACTTGAGACGACAAGGATTCCAGGTGTTTCCCTATCTGGACGACTGGCTTCTCACCGCCACCACCGAGCGTCGCCTATTGCAAGCCAGAGACTACACAATCGGCCTTTGTTCCCACTTAGGGATATCCATAAACTTCGAAAAGTCTTGATGTTCTTCATCTCACATTGCTGCAGTCATAACCTGTGGGTAGTCCGCTGTCCTCGGTCGGCCCGAATACCAAAGTATTAGGCTGGCGTCTGTCATGGTCGCTTAGATCTGACGTCAGTACGCCTTGGTACTAAAGCGCATGACCGACGTCATATCCCCAGTCTTTCTTGCCGCATGGTCCGAAGCAGAAGCAGCGTTTGCAAGTGCCGTTCGGCGTCCTGAAATTTTCGTATTCTGAGTTTCAGACCGAAAACCAAGTTGGCTAAGTACCCCCTTGGCGAATATTTTTGTCTTTTCTTGCCTCAGTTAAATCCGGATGTCAGAAAAAGTGAATAATTGTATTTCTTGTGGGAAACAGATACCTCATAGGGATTACCACTCTCTCTGTATTCCTTGCTTGGGGCCTGAGCACGACATAGTCGGGTGTCGCTTTTGTGCTAAATTTAATAAGCGCACCATTAAACGTAGGTTAGATTGTGCTAGGCTTGTCTTCGGTAAGCGGTGTAATTACAATATGCCGTCGGATCCTCAGACGCCCGCTACCGCTAAGAAGCGTAAGGAGAAATCGTTAAAGTCCAGGCAGGATGAGTCGTCCGTTCCGGACGCCGGTTCTTTAGAAACCACGGTGGAATCTGTGGATCCAGCCGAGGTTTCAGTTGAGTCTCAGGGGGAACCTTTAATTTTGCAAGATGTGGCCTCTCAGGAGTCGGGTCAGGCTGAGGGGGCCTCTCAGGTTGCTGTAATCCCTTCTTTACATAAGGTGGTTAGGCCTTCTCCATCTGTCTCTAAGGTACCTTCCAAGGCCAGGCCTGGTTTGTCTTCCTCTTGCGTCAGTCCTAGTTCTGCAGGTTCTGTACCTAAAAAACACATGCTTAAAATGGCAGAAGATTTGATTTCCTTGATCAGAGGTTCTATGCCCCCTCCAGATAAGAGGCCTAGGGTGGAGCCAGAGGTGGAAGGATTGGAACATTCTTCAGATTATTCAGAGTCTTCGGCTGAAGACATTCAGGATTTTCCCCCTTATTCTGATTCAGACGCAGAGGATTCTAGTCCTTCTGCTTCCTCCAGAGGATTTTTCTTTTTCAGAAACCCTGCATTCTATGAGGGAACATTTTAAATGGGAAGGTCAGGATTTCTCAGATTCCCGAAAGAGGCTTAGGGAATTCTTATTTTTACCACAACATAGGCCCTTGGCTATACCTCCTGTTTTGGATGTTGTTCAGGATGTTTTCTCTGAGGCTTCCCTTAATCCAGACTCTTTGCCTCCTGCCCCGGTTAAGCCAGACAGGTATTACAGAGTGCCAGAGGCTCATAAATATTTGTATAAGAGCCCTAGGGCTGACCCAGAAACTATTAGCCAGGGACCTAAGGGTGTCAGAGCTTTGGATAGGTGGGGTAAAAAAGTGTATACCTCTTCCACTCTTGCAATGAGGGCTTTGAATTGCCAGATGTTCTTCATCTCACATTGCTGCAGTCCTTACACTTGGGTAGTCCGCTGTCCTCGGTCGGCCCGAATATCAAAGTATAAGGCTGACGTCGGTCAAGGCGCATTAGACTGACATCAGGACGTCAGGGTACAAATGCGCATGACCGACGTCATATCCTCAGTCTTTTTTGCCGCATGGTCCGATGCAGAAGCAGCGTTGCAAGTGCCGTTCGGCGTTCTGAAATTTTTCGAGTTCGGAGTTTCAGACCGAGTCAAAGTTGGCTAAGTACCCCGTTGGGGAATATTTTGATTTTTTCTTGCCTCAGTGGTTTACCGGATGTCAGAAAAAGTGAATAACTGTATTTCTTGTGGGAAACAGATACCGCATAGAGATTATCATACCTTGTGTATTCCTTGTTTAGGGCCTGAGCACGACGTTGTTGGGTGTCGCTTTTGTGCTAGATTCAATAAGCGCACTATTAAGAGAAGGTTAGATTGTGCCAGGTTAGTCTTTGGGAAACGGTGCAATTACACTATGCCGTCGGATGCTCCGGCATCCGCTTCTTCAAAGAAGCACAAGGATAAAGCAGCTAAGCCCAGGGTAGACGAGTCGTCCGTACCGGACGCCGGTTCTTTAGAGGTATCGGTGGAGCCGGTGGTTCCACCGGAGGTTTCTCTGGAGGCCCAGGGGGAGACCTTGTTATTGCAGGATGTGGCCTCTCAGGAGGCAAGTCAGGCTGAAGGGGCTTCTCAGGTTACTATACTCTACTCCCTTCCTAGGGTGGTTAGGCCTTCTGTTTCCAAGGCTTCTCCCAGAGGCAGGCCAGGTTTAGCTTCAGTTGGTGTCACTCCTAGTTCTTCAGGATCTGTGCCCAAGAAGCATATGCTTAAAATGGCAGAAGATTTGATTACCTTAATTAGAGGTTCTTTGCCCCCTCCTGATAAGAGGCCTAGGGTGGAACCTGAGTTGGGGAGTTTTGAGCAGGCTTCAGATGTTTCAGAGTCTTCGGCTGAAGACTTGCAGGAGTATTCCCCTTATTCTGATTCTGATGTGGATGATTCTACTCCTTCTGCTTCTCCTCCTGAGGATTTTTCTTTTTCAGAGACCCTCCATTCCATGAGGAAGCATTTCAAGTGGGAAGGTCAGGATTTCTCTGATTCCAGGAAAAGGCTTAGGGAATTTCTGTTTTTACCCCAGCATAGGCCTTTGGCTATACCTCCTGTTCTGGATGTTGTGGAGGATGTGTTTGCAGAGGCTTCTCTTAATCCTGATTCCCTGCCTCCTGCTCCTGTGAAGCCGGATAGGTATTATAGGGTGCCTGAAGCTCATAAGTTTCTTTTTAAGAGTCCTAGGGCGGACCCAGAAACTGTTAGTCAGGGGCCTAAGGGTGTTAAGGCTTCTGTTGTTAAAAATCCGGTTCCTCCAGATAAAGAGGCTAGGGCTTTGGATAGATGGGGAAAGAAAGTTTATCGTCTTCCACCCTAGCTATGAGGGCTCTAAATTGCCAGTTTCACATGTTGAAATACCAAAACTATCTACTGTCTCAATTGAAGTCTAAGGTAGATGCTCTGGCGGAAGGTATTGACTGTAAAGAGTTACAGGATTTGGTACATGTCTCTGAACAATTGGGTAAGCATTCTTTGCAATGTGGTTTTGATGCTGTACAGGCCTCGTCTAGGGTGGCTGCCACAGGGTCAGTTCTTCGCAGGCACACCTGGCTGAGGGATCAGAATTTATCTGACCATGTTAAGACAAGGATTTTGGATGCTCCTTTACAATCTGATGTATTATTTGGTTCACCTGTTGAGGCAGTATTAAAGAAAATGGAAGACAAGGCTAAGTCTATGCAGACTGTTAAAGATTTTTTGCAGGTTCAGCCTCCGAAGTTTAGCAGAAATTGGCCTACTAAGGGGTGGACGTATCCTTCTTATGATTCCCAGTCTAGGGGCAGGTCTAGACGGGGTAGGGGCAGAGCTCAGGGCTCTTTCAGGCCTAGAACAGGGAGTTCACCTGCACAGTCTTCGGGTGAGGGCAGGGGTCAGTCCTTTCGTAAACAGACCCAATGACCTACCTTTTCAGCTGCCAGAGTCTTCTCGACTAGCAGCACCTTTGGGAGGAAGGTTGGCACTTTTCAAAGAAAATTGGAGTTTAATTACCCAAGACAGATGGGTATTGGATATCATACACCAAGGTTACAGGTTTTATTTCCATACCTTGCCTCCTTTCAAAGGCATGCCAGACGTTCCTCCTCAGCAAAGAATAGAGGCTCACAAACAGATTTCTCTGCTACTCCAAATAGGAGCCATTCAGCCGGTCCCTCTGTCAGAAGTGGGCCTAGGATTTTATTCTCGCCTGTTCCTAGTACCAAAGAAGGGGAACACGTGGAGACCAATTTTGGATTTATCTATCCTCAACACTTATCTGGACATTCCCAAGTTCAAAATGTTGACGGTACAACAGCTTTTACCTCTGCTGGGCAAAGATCATTGGATGGTGACTCTGGATCTCAAGGAGGCTTACCTTCATGTTCCTATCAGGCTAAGTTGCAGGAAATATCTACGTTTCCGGGCTGGGACTTCTCATTATCAGTTCTCTGCATTGCCCTTTGGCTTATCTACTGCGCCCAGAGTATTCACGAAGGTTCTGGCTCCAGTGATAGCTTTCTTCAGACTAAGAGGAATACAGATCTATCCTTATTTGGACGATTGTCTGATTCTGGCTCAAGGAAAAGAAGAGCTTCTTCATCATCTACACTATGTGATAGCAGTGCTAAGATGCCTAGGGTATTCTGTGAACGAAATAAAGTCCAGTCTAGTACCCTCTCAGGACATGTGCTTTCTGGGTGTGAGACTGAATACAGCATCCCAGATGGCCTTTTGACCCCGGACAAACAAAAGAATCTTTCTCTTTACTTCCATCAATTGTCTCATCAGTCCAGGCTGACTGCAAGGACAGTCCTTCAAGCCTTGGGGTTCATGGCATCTTGTATTCTGGTGCTTCCCAATGCCAAACTGCATATGAGGAAGCTACAATGGTATCTCAAAATGTATGGACACAGCACTGCCAAGATTTGGACACTGTCATTCAGATAATACCTTGCATTCAAAAGGAATTTTTGTGGTGGGCTCAGGAATGTCACCTAAACAAGGGACTCTCTGTGACCCGGCCAGAGGTGAGTCAGATTCTAACGACAGATGCCTCAGACAAAGCTTGGGGAGCTCATCTAAATGGAAAGTGGATACAAGACACGTGGCCTGCCAGACTTCTACATCTACATATCAACCTGAAGGAGATGTTAGCAGTCCAATTTGCATTAATAGCTTTCAAGGATTTACTTCTTCCAGGGCAGGTGTTGATTCTAACAGACAACACAACTGTCATGTGGTACATCAACAAGCAAGGGGAACACATTCTTATCCTCTGTGCAGACAAGCAATGATTTTGTGGGAGACTGCTCTCAGTTTACAGCTAAATCTTCAGGCAAGGTTTCTGCCGGAGCACAGAACTCCTTAGCAGATGTGTTGAGCAGACAAATTATGGATCCCCACGAGTGGAAATTGGATCCTCATGTATTTCAGAAATTGACAGTGTCATGGGGAACTCCAGACATAGATCTGTTCGCTTCTCCACTAAACTACCAGCCGCCAAAGTTTTGCACAAAAGTTTTCATCCCACAGCTTGGAAAGTGGATGCTCTTTCATTCAATTGGAGCAATCTTCATGTGTATGCCTTTCCACCTCTGCCTCTCCTCCCAAAGGTACTTCTGAAGGTCAGACAGGACAAGCCAAAGATGATTTTAATAGCTCCAGATTGGCCTTGACAGCATTGGTACCCACTACTGAGAAGTCTGGTACGGGAGCCTCCATGGCCTTTACCTTCGATTCCACACCTGCTGACTCAGGAGAACAGTCATTTACTCAATGTCAAACTTCACTCTCTTCACCTGACAGCCTGGCATATTCTGTTTTAAACCCTGGAGGGTTTCAGCAAGTTTTGAATGTTATTTTGGAAGCCAGAAGGCCTAGTACAAGGAAAGTGTACGCAGATAAATGGAAGAGATTTTTATTTTGGAGTGCAGCAAAAGCATTTGATGTTTCTAAGCCTAATTTAAGTGTGGCTCTTCAATATCTTACTGAGTTACTGGACAAAGGTTTGTCCTTCTCTTCTATTAAGATTCATGCTGCAGCAATTTCTGCTCACTATGATTGTGACCCACCATTGTTTTCTCATCCTTTGTTTAAGCAATTCCTTAGAGGGCAAAGAATATAAGACCCCACGGAGAGCTCCTACTCCTGCTTGGGATCTCAATTTTGTGTTGGAGAAACTCACTCTACAACCTTTTGAGCCTGCAGCTACTGCTGAGTTGAAATATTTATCATGGAAGACTGCTTTTTTTTAGCCATTACCTCTGCGAGAAGGGTTTCTGAATTGCAGGCCCTTATGGCAGTTGAGCCTTTCTTAATTTTCCATAAGGATAGGGTATCTTTACGTACTAATCCTTCCTTTATGCCTAAAGTGGTTTCTAGTGTGTCTTTAAACCAAACTATTCATTTGCCTACCTTTTATGCAAACCCCCAAAATAAAGGGGAAAAGATTTTGCACACTTTGGATATACACAGGCAGTTGCGATATTATTTGAGCAGAACTAAAGGGTTCAGGCAGTCTCAGCAGTTATTTGTTTCTTTTGCTTTGAGTTCTCAGGGCAAGCCTGTGTCAAAACAAACTATTTCTAAGTGGATTGGGTTTTGCATTGCTTTCTGTTATTCCCATTATGGCAAGGAGGTTCCGGCTGGGATTAGGCCTCATTCCACTAGGGCTACTGCCACTTCAACAGCTTTTTTAAGGGGGGGTGGCAACTAAAGATATCTTGGAGGCAGCTACTTGGAGTTCTGTGCATACTTTCTCTAAGCATTATCACCTTCCACTTTACTCTAAATCTAGGGCTGGTTTTGCCACTGCTATTTTACAGGGCATTTTGGCAGCTCCTGCTTCTTTATAGTTGTGCCAGCCTCCCTTACCTCTGCTTTGGGATTCTACCCAAGTGTAAGGACTGCAGCAATGTGAGATGAAGAACATAGTACAGTTTTGTACCTACCATAAATGTAGATGTTCTAAGATCCACATTGCTGCAGTCCAATTTACCCTCCCTCCTTCCCCTCTGTAGTTAGAGGCGGTTGTGTGGGTTGGATTGTAAATATTGTGTATATTGTATATATTGTACATATTATTAGTGCTAGGGTGGTTGGTTGTTGGTTTTGTTGTCTTTGGGTTTTGACCTTTCTTGTTAGGGTCTTCTGACATGTGGGGCAAGAAAAGACTGAGGATATGACGTCGGTCATGCGCATTTGTACCCTGACGTCCTGATGTCAGTCTAATGCGCCTTGACCGACGTCAGCCTTATACTTTGATATTCGGGCCGACCGAGGACAGCGGACTACCCAAGTGTAAGGACTGCAGCAATGTGGATCTTCGAACATCTACATTTATGGTAGGTACAAAACTGTACTTTTCATATGCTGAAGTACCAGAATTTTCTCCTTAGTCAGTTGAAATCTAAGGTAGATGCTTTAGCAGAGGGCATAGAGTGTAAAGAATTACAGGATTTGGTTCATGCCTCTGATCAGGTGGGTAAGCATTCTTTGCAGTGTGGTTTTGATGCTTTATAGTCCTCTTCCAGGGTGGCTGCCACTGGATCAGTTATTCGTAGGCACGCCTGGCTTAAGAATCAGAACTTGTCAGAGCATGTTAAAGCTCGAATTTTGGATGCTCCCCTTCAGTCTGAAGTTTTGTTTGGTTCTCCTGTGGAGTCAGTTTTGAAGAAAATGGAGGACAAAGCTAAGTCTATGCAGACTGTTAAGGATTTTTTGCAGGTGCAGCCCCCTAAGTTTAGCAGGAATTGGCCTACTAAGGGATGGGCTTACCCTTCTTCTGATTTACAGTCTAGGGGTAGATCTAGACGTGGGAGGGGCAGAGCTCATGCACAGGGTTCTTTTAGGCCTAGGACGTGGAGTTCCCCTGCACAGTCTACAGGTGAGGGCAGGGGCCAGTCCTTTCGTAAACAGACCCAATGACCTGCATCTTCAGCTGCCCGATCCTTCCTGTCTGGCAGCTCCTCTGGGAGGAAAGTTGGCACTTTTCAGGCAAAATTGGCTTTTAGTCACCCAGGACAAATGGGTGTTGGACATTATAAACCGAGGCTACAAGTTTTATTTCCACACATTGCCCCCTTTCAAAGGCATGCCAGACGTTCCTCCTCAGCAAAAGGTGGAGGCTCACAAACAGATTTCTTTACTTCTACAAATGGGGGCTATCCAGCAGGTCCCTCCGTCAGAGGTGGGCCTAGGATTTTATTCTCGCCTGTTTCTTGTACCAAAGAAAGGAAACACTTGGAGGCCAATTCTGGATTTGTCTATTCTCAACACATACCTGGACATTCCAAAATTCTTAATGTTGACTTTGCAACAACTTCTGCCTCTGCTAGGCAAAGATCACTGGATGGTAACTCTGGATCTCAAGGAGGCGTATCTTCATATTCCTATCAGGCCCAGCTGCAGGAGATTCCTGCTCGGGCTGGGACTTTACATTATCAGTTCTCTGCATTGCCCTTTGGCTTATCTACTGCGCCCAGGGTGTTCACAAAAGTTCTGGCTCCAGTGATAGCCTTCTTAAGGTTAAGAGGAATACAAATTTATCCTTATTTGGACGATTGCCTGATTCTTGCTCAAGACAAAGACAAGCTACTTCACCATCTTCAGTATGTTATGGCAGTGTTAAGGTGCCTAGGGTATTCTGTGAACGAAATAATGTCCAGTCTAGTACCCTCTCAGGACATGTGCTTTCTGGGTGTGAGACTGAATACAGCCTCTCAGATGGCGTTTTTGACCCCGGACAAGCAAAGAAATCTTACCCTTTACTTCCAACAATTGTCTCTCCTGTCCAGGCTGACTGCAAGGACAGTCCTTCAAGCCTTGGGGTTCATTGCATCTTGTATTCTCGTGCTTCCCAATGCCAAACTGCATATGAGGAAGCTACAATGGTATCTCAAAAGGTGTATGGACTCAACACTGCCACGATTTGGACACTGTCATTCAGATAATACCTTGCATTCAAAAGGAATTTTTGTGGTGGGCTCAGGAATGTCACCTAAACAAGGGACTCTCTGTGGCCCGACCAGAGGCGAGTCAGATCTTAACGACAGATGCCTCAGACAAGGCTTGGGGAGCACACCTCAATGGAAAATGGGTGCAAGACACGTGGCCTGCCAGACTTCAACATTTGCATATCAACATGAAGGAGATGTTAGCAGTCCAATTTGCATTGAAGGCTTTCAAGGATCTACTTCAACCAGGACATGTGTTGATTCAAACAGACAACACAACTGTCATGTTGTACATCAACAAGCAAGGGGGAACCCATTCGTACCCTCTTTACAGGCAAGCTATGATTTTGTGGGAGACTGCTCTGTTTGCACCTCATTCTTCAGGCAAGGTTTCTGCCAGGAGCACAGAACTCCTTAGCGGATGTTTTGAGCAGACAGATGGTGGATCCCCACGAGTGGAAATTGGATCCTCATGTATTTCGACAGTTGACAGTGCTTTGGGGGACTCCAGACATAGATCTGTTCGCTTCTCCACTAAATTTCCAGCTGCCAAAGTTTTGCACAAAGCTGTTTCATCCAAAGGCTTGGAAAGTGGATGCTCTATCATTCAGTTGGAACAACCTTCACGTCAATGCTTTTCCTCCTCTGCCTCTCCTTCCCAAGGTGCTCTTGAAGGTCAGACAGGACAAGCCCTCCATGATTCTAATAGCTCCAGATTGGCCACATCAGCACTGGTACCCTCTGCTAAGGAGTTTAGTACGGGAGCCTCCTTGGCCTTTGCCATCAATTCCACACCTTTTGTCCCAGGCAGGCAATCATTTCCTCAATGTCAGGATACAGTCTCTGCATCTGACAGCCTGGCATATTCTGTTCTAGACCCTGGAGGGCCGCAGCTTCCTCAACAAGTTTTGGATGTTATTTTGGAGGCCAGACGGCCTAGTACAAGGAAAGTTTATGCTGATAAATGGAGGAGATTTTTTCTTTGGAGCCAAGCAAAGAGCTTTGATGTTTCAGTACCTAATTTGAGTGTTTCTCTTCAGTATCTTACAGAATTACTAGACAAAGGTTTGTCTTTCTCCTCTGTAAAAGTTCATGCTGCAGCCATTTCTGCTCACTATGATTGTGACCCACCATTATTCTCTCATCCTTTGTTTAAGCAATTTCTTAGAGGGGCAAAGAACATAAGACCCCCACGTAGAGCTCCTACTCCTTCCTGGGATCTCAATTTTGTGTTGGAAAAACTCACTTTACCTCCTTTTGAACCTGCAGCTACTACGGAGTTGAAGTTTTTGTCTTGGAAGACTGCTTTTTTGTTGGCCATTACGTCTGCTAGAAGGGTATCTGAATTACAGGCTCTAATGGCAGTTGAGCCCTTCCTGATTTTTCATAAGGATAGGGTATCTCTACGTACTAACCCTACTTTTATTCCTAAAGTTGTTTCAAATGTGGCCTTAAACCAATCTATTCATTTGCCTACATTTTATGCTGATCCCCAAAATAAAGGGGAAAAAATTTTGCATTCTTTGGATATTCACAGGCAGTTGCGTTATTATTTGAGCAGAACTAAAGGGTTCAGACAGTCTCAACAGTTGTTTGTTTCTTTTGCTTTGGGATCTCGGGGGAAACCTTTTTCTAAACAAACTATTTCTAAGTGGATTGGCCATTGTGTTGCTTTTTGTTATTCTCATCATGGTAAGGAGATTCCGGCTGGAATCAGACCTCATTCCACTAGGGCTACTGCCACTTCTACTGCTTTTTTAAGGGGTGTAGCTACTAAAGATATTTTGGAGGCAGCTACTTGGAGTTCAGTGCATACTTTTTCTAAACATTACCATCTCCCTCTTTACTCCAAATCTAGAGCTGGGTTTGCCACTGCAGTTTTACAGGGCATGTTAGCAGCTCCCAATGCTTTATAATTTTGCCATCCTCCCTTTACCTTTGCTTTGGGATTCTACCCACAGGTTATGACTGCAGCAATGTGAGATGAAGAACATAGTACAGTTTTGTACCTACCATAAATGTAGATGTTTGATGATCCACATTGCTGCAGTACAATTTACCCTCCCTCCTTCCCCACTGTAGTTTGGGGTGGTTGTGTGTTTTGGGTTGTAAATATTGTTTGTACATGGGTGGTTGGATGTTTCTCTGTTTTTTGGCTATGGCCTTTCTTTTTAGGGCCTTCTGACATCTGGGGCAAGAAAGACTGGGGATATGACGTCGGTCATGCGCTTTAGTACCAAGGCGTACTGACGTCAGATCTAAGCGACCATGACCGACGCCAGCCTAATACTTTGGTATTCGGGCCGACCGAGGACAGCGGACTACCCACAGGTTATGACTGCATCAGTGTGGATCTTCGAACATCTACATTTATGGTAGGTACAAAACTGTACTTTTATCGCCCTCACAGTGTATTTCCTTCATCGGAGCAGACCTAAATACACGATCGACACTACTGAAACTCCCCCCAATAAGAGCTTCAACACTCAAACAGCAGGTCCTTCTTCTTCTGGTCAGCAAGAAAAAGTCCCAGCCAAACTGGTGTTAAAAGTGTTGGGATTGATGGCAGCCGCACTAATTGCAGTCCCTATGGGAAGGTTACACATGAGGATTCTACAATGGCTGCTCTTCGCGCAGTGGTCGTTCCAACACCTACCCCTAGCGCACGAGATCAGGATAACAGAATCTTGCAGACGGGACCTCTCATGGTGGGTGCGCGATCAGAACCTCACTGTGGGTCATCCGTTCGTTCTACCCAGTCCAACAGCCACAATAACCACGGACGCTTCCCTGATAGGGTGGGGGGGGCCTTTTTCAGGGAAGAACAGTCCAAGGAGAATGGTCCAGTACGGAGTACACTCTACATATAAACGTTCTGGAGTTGAGGGCGGTGTTCCTGGCGTTGCAGCACTTCCAAGCCCTCTTACCTCTAGGAACAGTAGCATATCAGACAGACAACATGTCTGTAGTCTGGTACATAAACAAATAAGGGGGAACCAGGTCTTGCCCGTTATGCAGAGAGGCCATGAGAATTTGGCAATGGGCAGAGTCCATGGGTTGCTTTCTGATAGCAACGCACATCCCGGGGTCATCCAACGTCATTGCGGACAGGTTGAGCAGAGCCATCCTGTTAACTCACGAGTGGTCCCTCAATTCACAGACGGTGGAAAAGATCTTCCGCAAATGGGGCCAGCCTTGCTGTGATCTGTTTGCTTCCCTGTTGAATGCAAAATGCAGAAGCTACTTTGCCCTTCTACCCCCTCCTGGGGATGTCCCCAGGGACGCACTGATAAACGATTGGCCCCCGGGTCTCCTATATGCATTCCCACCTACTCCATTGATTCCCAGATTTCTACAGAAAGCCAGCAACCTGGAAAGGACTATCATACTCCTAGCCCCATTCTGGCCTCGTCAAATATGGTTCCCCTTTCTTCGAGCCCATCAAATAGAGGAACCATGGATTCTGGACCCAGTACCAGATCTACTGACACATTCGTCGGGAGTTCCTCACCCGTCTCTACAGTCCCTCAAACTAGCAGCTTGGCTGCTCCGCTTCCCTGCCTAGCCAGGTCTCATCTACTCCCTCCGGCTGTTCAACACATCCTGGTTGCTTCTCATAAAGCTTCCACTACTAAGCTCTATACAAGTAAGTGGAAACGCTTTGTATATTGGGCATCTAGTCAAAACTTGCCCCTGGGTAGCTCCTCTACATAAAATTTTAGAATTCTTATCCATCCTTTTTCACGAAGGAGCTTCTACTTCCACGCTTAGAGTACAGTTGGCAGCCATATCAAACTTCCATATCGGTGAGGAAGGTTTTCCCATTATGTCTCAGACTTTGTAAGGCCTTTATGAAAGGAATCTTCCATCTTAGACCGCCTGTCAGGAAACCTTTCTTTCCACGGAGCCTGAATTTGCTGCTGTCGCAACACATGTTGCCACCTTTTGAACCTGCTTCGTCATGTCTCTTAAAGTTCTTATCGTGGAAAACGCTGTTTCTCGTCGCCGTGACCTCAGCTCGTAGAGTCTCAGAGCTGCAGGCATTATCGGTCAGGCCACCTTACTTGATATTCCATCCAGCCAGGGTCTCTTTGTGTACAAATCCATCTTTCCTTCCAAAAGTATGCTTGGTTACGAATATTAACCAGTCTATAGAACTCCCTACTTTTTTCAAAAGCCATACTAACAAACTGGAGTATATGTTGCACAAGTTGGATGTTCACAGGCAATTAAGATTTTATTTAGATAGGACCAAAGCTTACAGGAAAACGGATCAGCTCTTCGTCGCATTTGCAGACAATAAAAAGGTAATGGCAATTACTAAACGTACACTATCTAAATGGCTTACTGACTGTATAACATTTGTATACTCTAAATCAAAGCAATCCTTACCCACCAAACCTAAGGCCCATTCTACCAGATCCGTTTCCACTTACTTAGGTCATGCGGCTTGTTTGCCTTTGGACACTATTTGTGCAGCAGCCACGTGTCTAAACCACATACTTTCATCACTCATTATAAAGTGGACAAGGTCTCCAAGGATAGGACATCATTTAGTTCCACTGTGCTTAGGAACGTTCTTCCATGAGTCACGCGGGGTTACGGAGCTAGGGAACGCTACCCGTGTGTAAGAACAAACGGCGAGATTGAACACTCTTACATAAAGAAGTTATGTCCTTACCATAACATTCCATGTAGAGTGTTCATCTCACCTTTGTTCTTACATTCCCCCCCCCCCCCACACACGTGTTTGGAAGAACTGGTAGGGTTAGAGTCTGATCGATGTGTCTTGACCCCTTCCGGGGTATATGGTCCCGTGTTTCATGGGATATATGCTTAGACCATTAGTTATTGCTATGGTGAGAGAGTGTCTCTGAATGGCTGAAGAGGGTGTTTACTTCTAGCACCGCATGTGTTGGATCCTTTGGTCTGGTTTGTTTGCAAACTAGATCTGAGTAATGGCAGGGAGGATTATGGGATATGGGCTGGTCTCTAGCTTCTCTGAGATTCAGAGCTTTGCAATTCGGCCGACTCGGAGCCGAGGATCAGCTCCGAACCCGTGTGTAAGAACAAAGGCGAGATGAACACTCTACATGGAACGTTATGGTAAGGACATAACTTCTTTTTTTGTGGCTTGGATCTTGTGTAGTTCTAAAGTCAACATGCAACACTGTCCTGTTCCAGATCTTCTCTTTTCTTGTACCATCTGTAGTGTTTCCTGTTCTGCTTGAGTTGCTGTAGAAGTCAGCCACCCCCCTAAATATTTCAGTTTGTAGTGGCCCCACAGATAAGAAGACTTTTGAACCAAAGCAAATATTGGGTGCATAATTTAATAGTTATTGACTTGGTCTTATCCTCAATAATGTTGTATCCAGAGTTGTCTGCAGATTCCATTAACTTACCAAAAAGTGTCAGCACTCCTTGTTCTGAGTCCATTTAAACTGTTGTCATTTGCAAACAATACTAATGGTGGTGGTGCTGCGGTAGCGTTGTCGCCTCATAGTTAGACTTTGCCCATTCGATTCTCAGTTAGATCATCTTCTGTATGGAGACATGCGTGAACGGGCGTCCCTTCGTTGAAGGTTGTGCGTTAGGCCCGGCAAGCCAGCACGTAAAAATCTACTGCCAATCATTAACGGACCGGAGTTCCGCTGTGGCGACCCCTAACCGGGAAAAGCCGAAAATGCAAACATATGTACTTTCCTGGTTTGGAAAGTCTGTCTTTATCTAGGAGTTTGTGTTCATGACTGTCATGAAACTTAGCTATACTTTTAAACGAGAGCTCACTTATTTCCTGTTGGCTTTAAAAGTTGTTGAAAAACTTTTTGTGTGTGTTTATGTGGAGAAACTATTTTATTTTTTGGGCTGGTAAAATGTACTAAACAAAATGCTTTTTACTGTCTTTTTGTTTTGGAGGGAGTGACTTTTAACTTTAAATTTTTACCTGCTTATGTTGCTTGTTTTCCCTGAGAAAGAGGCACCATTTTTTGGCTGGGCCATAGTACAAACTACCGGTCCCACATTTGGCCCTTCCAGCCACAAAAGTAAAGTTAAGCAAACAGCTTTTGCCAGCACAGTAGGTTAGCATTTTGCTTTAGCTGCAGGAGGGTGACTCCGCTGAGTCCAAAACTGGTTCCACAGACCACTTATCTTTTACCCATGATTCTTGTAGTTTAACTCCTATAGCCACTATGGACTAGGTTTGCCACATCCTCTGCTGCTATTAGTGTCCCCTCAGTAGGCAAGGGAAGCCACTCTTATTGGCCGTGGGAGAGGAAATATCCCTGAATCCAGGTCTCCCCTCCTTACCCCCTGCTTCAAAGCAGTCAGTCAACCACAGATGCCTTGGACTTTCCTTAGGGAGCATGTTCAAGAAGTTTAAAAATGCAAGGGGTTTGGGACCAAAGGACAGTACAAGTACTAAGATGTTTGCACTGATGAAGGCACTCTCTTCTCTCCTCTCCTTGAATCGTTTTTGTCCCCTGGACTTCCAAGTTTTGGTGGACAATACTACAGTTGTTTGGTACATCATCAAGCAAGGAGTAACTAGGTCTTGTTCCTTTTGCAGACTAGCCATGTTAGCCTGGGATATAACTTAACAGCACAGTCTCACTGTACAGGCATCGTGTATCCCATCAGAGCAAAACTGTGTGGCAGGCAAGCTGAGCAAGACAAAGGCAGACCCTCACAAGTGGCAACTAGATCAGGTGGTCGTCTGAGATTTGATCATCTTTGGGGAGTTCATCAAGTAGACCTCTTTCCCTCCTTACTGAAGAATCAGCTGGCAAAATTTTGCTCCAGGGCTCCATGCAGAAATGCCTTAAAGACAGATTCCTTTTCCCTGGACAGGAATTTCCACCCTTTCAACTGGTATCCAGTGTACTTCTGAAGATTGAGGAGGAATCCCCCAAAGTCATCGTGGTGACACACTTCTGGCCCAGGCGTCAGTGGTTCTCCCTTTTGGAAAAGGCCAATGACAATTGCCACAACCTTCCTCACAGAATGGATCTACTCCCACAAGAAAAGGGAGGTTTAATACATCCCAATCCCAGTCAACTTCAGCTGACTGCCTGGATGATAGGGTTTTAATTCCATTTAGGATCCTGTTTACTGAGGATATGCAGCAGGTACTAATGGAAGCAAGAAAGTTTGATAGTAGAAAATCGTATGTTAGCAAATAGAAAACGTTTTCTAATTGGCGCCAACAATATAACCAGCACTCTTTTTCAGGGCTAGTGTTTTTTGTATACAATACTTCAGTTACTGTCCTTTAGCTTTTTTTATTCTTTCATCAAGTTTCATTTTTTGGCCTTTTCAGCATGTTGGCCCATTGCTGTTTACCTCTTTTAATGCATTCTCTTGTCAAAATGTGTTTTGAAAGTGATTTTGCATAACAGACCTCCAAGAACACTGGTGGCTCCTCCTTGGGATCTTAATTTTGTGTTGGAGAAGCTAACACTTCAGTTGAACTAGCTCATCAGACTGACTTGAGGTTCTTAACATGGAAAACTGTTTTACGGATTGCTCTGAACTCTGCAAGAACAGTGTCTGAATTGCAAGCTCTTTGTAGTGTGCCATGCATGTCTTGTTTTCCACAGAGACCGATTTTCTTTAAGAACTAATCCATCTTTTGTATTTAAAGTGGTCTCGTAATTTACTTTAAGCCAAATTATCCATGTCCCCGCTTTCTTTCCTGAACCTGAAAAATGAGAGTCAAGGGATACTCCATACAGTGGATGTCCACAGATTACTCTGGTACTGTCTTGATGGAACAGAAGGGACAACCTTTGTCTCAACAGACTGGTTCCAAGTGGTTGTCTCGGGCTGTTACCTTTTGCTGTTCTCACCACAACAAAGGCTATTCCAAGCAGCGTTAATGCCCATTTTCATGGCCCTGGCTTCATGTATGACTTTTTGAGAAAGGTAGTATTCTAGAAGCAGTAACTCTTCCTCCTCCCATCATCTCCATTTACAAAACACTACAAGCTAGAGTTCTTCTCCAGGTTTAGGTCAGGCTTTATTAGAACCATTTTCAGGGGCTGGACCTTTCCACTTCCACCTCCTAATTGTTATAAACTAGGTTAATTTAGCCAGGTTCCTATCAAAAACACAGAAGACTACAACACTGAACTACAAAACATCAAGACCGGAATGACAAATATAATTAGGGCGTGTGGGGACCAGGGGGGGATTGCCCCCCTCCCGCAAAAGCTTTTGTCTGTGATTATCTCCGCTTGTACCTTTGACATGTGTAGGTTTGTTGTTGTCTGGTTTGGTTGTTTTTGCAGTTTAAGCAATCCGGTCTCACTGTATTACAGTTGGGGGTTGTAGTCTCTCATGCTTTTGATAGGGACCCAATTTACCTGTATAGCTAAGGCTACTGGTGTAGTGGTCAATATGATGAACTTTAATATAATTGTGCAAGTAAACTTACCATAACAATAGATGTTTGGATGAACACTGCTGCAGTAGCTACTCCTTTCCTCTACCTCCTTTTTGTTTTTTGATTATGCCAGGGTGTGTGGATATTTTTACTCCTAGTTGTGTCCTCTCAGGGCTCATTCAGTTGGCATGAAGGGCTCTGTAGGGCATGGTGCCTTTTAGCTCAGCATGAGCTGCAACAGTTTGAGCGCATAGAAGGTGCCCTGAAGCTTTGGAAGCTGACCGCCTTGTGCATCCTTGGCAATATATAACACTATAGATAAGGCTAAGGCTACTGCAGCAGTGGTAATTTCACTATCTCCTGTTATGGTAAGCTTACTTGCTTCTCAGTTAAGTTGGCCTGCCTTGTCTTTTGCAACAAAGGCAGACAGTGTAGAGGAGAGTGGACATCCTTGTGTACCCCTTTGTATATATAAATGCATGGCTCAACCCTCCTCCCCCCATTTTAATTACTACTAGTGTGTGTCCCTGTAAATGTTTAATATGTGGCTATTAAAAGTGTTTCCATAAGTTTCCATAACTTTCCAAAGATGGCTCTATTGTACTCTATCAAAGGCTTTTTCAGCATTAAGGCTAACCAGTAAGAGAAGACTGGAATGTTTTCAAAAGTTTGCCTACCTTGTACACAGTCAAACTGGTCTGGGTTTATTAGATATGGTGTTATGGATTCTGATCTACATGCTAGTATTCCTATAAAAATCTTATGACCACAGTTTTTTGTATTGATATGGGTCTGTACGAGTTGAGATTAAATAGGTCCTTTTCTTTTGGGATTGTTAAGATTGGTTTTTCTTTCACGGTTTAAGTATTTTTTTTCTTTACGGTATGGTGTTAATAAATAAATTCTATGCAATTCTTGTTTACCTAATAAATAAATTGTTTACAATTATTGTTTACCTAAGGACATAAAAATGTTTGTTTGTAATAGCTGAAAGAATGGCAAAGGTGTTGCCAAAATTGATGGATGTAAATAAATTTGGTTTTGTGGAGGGTAAGCAAACATTTGACAATGTAATGGAGCAGTGATGATCCTGATGGAAGTGAAATGTAAGAAAATACTGCTGCTGTTGGGTCTTTATGCAAAGACTGCATTCAACAGAATAAGCTGGGATTTTATGATTAGAGCAATGGAAGCATTTGCATTCCCCTTACACAATAATAAAGATAATTAGGAGGGTATATAAAGAATTGGAAGCAACAATTAATGTGGGAGGGTTCCTCTCTGATGAGTTGCATCTAAACAGAGGAACCAGGCAGGGGTTTCCTTTTTCCGCTTTGTTTCCATTATATTTAGTCATTGGTAAATAAGGGATTCCAAAATGAAAGGATGTAATTGGCATGGTAATAAAGAAAAGTTGTCTTTTATTTGCAGATGTTTTATACCCAATAATGCTGATAAAACATCTGCAAAATTTATTTGCAGATGTTTTATACCCAATAAATCCAGAAAAGGGCATCGGTGTAGTGGAACATTTTTGAGACTGTTTCAGGTCTTCTCAGGATGTAAAATTAATGAAGGTAAACAAAAGGTTATAGCCATAAATTGTTACCCACACACAATTTGGTTCAGCAATTCCCTTATTTATGGGGACACAATAATAAGTATTTAGGAGTATGGATTAAAAAGGCTTTTGTTACGGCAGCTAAGGATGTGGGAAGTGATTAAACAAAGGCTAATATAAGAACTGAGAAACTGGCAGATTTGAAGTTGTCCCATGTCTCCTTCATTCTTACTGATGGGTTCAGAACCGATCCTTGGTTCCGACTCGACCGTTTACTAAAACTCGAGGTCTTCAGCTAGCTCGTGGCTCACTCCCTATCCCATGATGCTTTAGTGCAATGTCCTTCAAGAATGCAACTGCAGTCATAACATATGTGTTGTCCTGCCTCAGGCAGCCCTCGGTCGGCCGGATTCCAAAGTCTGGGTCCGACGTCGGCTGATGTTGCATTTCTCTCTGTCAGAGCGGCTGGAGTACTTAAGCATCAGCCGACGCCATTTTCTTCAGTCTTTCTTGCCGCGCGGTGCCCGAAGCAGAAGCAGTTCGCAAGTGCCAGTCGGTCAGCTCCTGTATTCTTCGAATCCGAAGTCATCAAAAAAGCTAAGTACCCCGTTGGGGACCTTTCTTGCCTCAGCCGATGTCAGAAATTACTGAAAAAGTTAACAATTGTCTGTCTTGTGGTAAACAAATACCTCATAAGGATTTCCACTCTTACTGTCTTCCTTGACTTGGCCCAGACCACGACGTCTCGGCCTGTGTCGCCTGTGCTCGCTTCAATAAGCGCACTCTTAGGCACCGGGCGGAGTTTGCTGAAGACTTTTTCGGCGATAAATTTGCTTATACAATGCCGTCGGAACTTCCGACATCGCAGACTCCTAAGAAACGAAAAGACCGGGACCGACATCCTCGGACCGCGTCTTCCACCGACTCCACGCCAAAACCTACCGCGAGTGCTCCGGTTCCCCCTGAGACGGTTATTTCACTGCTCCAAACCGAAGACACCGCTTTACCGACACCTCCGATACCGGAGGCCACACCGCCAGTTATAGATTTTCCTCCGGATACTGAAACCGAGGAAATGGACGACTGCCTCATACAAGCGGACGACAAATTGATTTTGACAAAAAACTTTAACTATGTCATACAATTGCTACAGGCTCTGGGATACACAGTCAACTTCCAAAAGTCAAGACTTCAGCCATCCCAGCAAATTACCTTCTTAGGAGCCAATCTAGACACAGCCTCTCAAATGGCTTACCTGACAGAAGACAAGCAAGAGAAGTTAACTCATTATTTCAAAGGTTTGGCAAAACTCGCCCAGATGACTGCAAGGGGATTCCTACAGGCCCTGGGTTACATGGCATCCTGCATTCTCCTGGTTCCATTAGCAAGACTACACATGAGAAAGCTTCAATGGTACCTAAAAAGCCTATGGTCTCAGCACAGCAACAACCTAGAGACAACCATACCGCTCATTCCATGCCTACAAAAGGAATTCCTATGGTGGGCCTCAGTAAGCCAGGCAAACACAGGTATGTCATTCAAAAAACCTCAGATAACACAGACCATGACCACAGACGCCTCAGACCTTGGATGGGGGGCGCCCATGGAGGGCAGATGTATACAAGGACAATGGTCTCCAAAGGAAACACATCTGCATATAAACCAAAAGGAAATGCTGGCAGTAATGCATGCCATCGAGGCCTTTCGACAACAACTTCAGCAAGGCCATCTACTGATACGGACAGACAACACTACTGTGATGTGGTACATAAACAAGCAAGGGGGCACACATTCCTACCCCCTTTGCAGACTGACAATGAATCTTTGGGAAAAATCACTGAGCCTAAACATACAGTTGCAATCCCAGTTTGTTCCAGGCAAAGACAATGTGCTGGCGGACAGCCTAAGCAGGAATTTCATAGATCCACACGAGTGGAGGTTACATCCGAAAATCTTCACACAACTCACCTCGACATGGGGCAGGCCAGAAGTTAGACCTATTTGCCTCCCACCTCAACCATCATCTACAAAAATTCTGTTCAAGGACATACCATCCACAAGCTTGGAAAATAGATGCTCTTTCATTCAACTGGAACTTTCTAAAAATCTATGCATTCCCACCTCTGCCACTGATGACCACAGTATTACTAAAGATCAAAGCAGAGAGGCCCAAGGGGATCCTAATAGCTCCAGACTGGCCAAGACAACACTGGTACCCACTACTACGGAGCATATGTCGCAACAAAAAGTGGGCCCTTCCCCAATGGCCCCTACTTTTGACTCAACACAACTTCAAAACAGTGCATCCAAACCTTCAGACACTGCAGCTAACAGCCTGGGAGATCCCATGAATAACCTCAATCTATCTCTCTCCAAGGAAGTCCAGCGGATATTAACAGAAGCTCGAAGACCATCCACCAGAAAGGTTTACTTAGCAAAATGGAAGAGAATCAGCATTTGGAATACCAGCAAGGGACATGATGCATCATTATTGAATATCCCACTCATCCTGGAATATTTGGCAGATATGCTACAGAATGGACTCTCATATTCTTCCATAAAGATACATGCTTCAGCTATCTCAGCTAGATATAACACTGATCCGCCTGTGTTTTCACATCCTTTAAGGCAATTCCTCAGGGGAATCAAGAACATTAAGCCACCAAGAAAGGCTCCAGTGCCAGCTTGGGACCTCAACTTTGTCCTAGAAAAACTGACTCTACCTCCCTTTGAGCCAGCAACTTCAGTGGACTTACAATTTTTATCATGGAAGACAGCTTTCCTGTTGGCAATTACCTCAGCAAGAAGGGTTTCGGAACTACAGGCCCTAATGGCAACACCACCGTTCATAATCTTTCACAGAAACAGGGTCTCCTTAAGAACAAACCCTACTTTTATGTCAAAGGTGGTATCTAGGGTTTCTTTAAATCAAGCTATTCACCTGCCTACTTTCTTCCCCAATCCTGAGAGCAAAGGGGAAAGACTGTTGCATACCTTGGACATTCACAGACAACTTCGCTACTACCTGGACAGAACCAAGACCAGTAGGAAGTCTGATCAGCTTTTTGTAGCTTACGCCCCTGGAGTACAAGGAAAAGCAATTTCCAAACAGACTATTTCAAAATGGATTGGACATTGCATCAGATTTTGTTATTCCGTCCATGGGAAGAATGTTCCAGCCAATGTCAGACCACACTCCACCAGAGCTACAGCCACCTCTACAGCATTCTTAAGAGGGGTGCCTACAAAAGACATTCTAGAAGCTGCTACATGGAGCTCCATGCATACATTCTCCAAACACTACAATCTCCCTTTATATTCCAGATCCAGAGCAGGCTTTGCTTCGGCAGTCCTACAGGATTTGTTTGCCACACCATCTCTTTCCTAGAGCATTCCTCCTCCCCCAGCTAAGCTATGGTATTCAACCCATATGTTATGACTGCAGTTGCATTCTTGAAGGACATAGTACAGTTTTGTACCTACCATAAATGTAGATGTCCGATAGATATGCAACTGCAGTCGGATTTTCCCTCCCTCCATACCCCTCTATGCCTTGGGTCCACTCCTATCCCTGTTTCTCTTAGCTGGGGATATCTGTTATGGTGTATCTGTTTATTGCTTACTTATTTGTCTGGAATCCTGTTTTTGTCTTCCAATTTGATTACAGCCTTCCTTGGAGGGCACCTGGCATCTGGGGCAAGAAACACTGAAGAAAATGGCGTCGGCTGATGATTAAGTACTCCAGCCGCTCTGACGTCGGAGAGAAATGCGACATCAGTCGACATCGGACCCAGACTTTGGAATCCGGCCGACCAAGGGCTGCCTGAGGCAGGACAACCCATATGTTATGACTGCAGTTGCATATCTATCGGACATCTACATTTATGGTAGGTACAAAACTGTACTTTTCCTAGATCTCGTTTGGCATTGAAACAGAGTCATCAGATGCTTGCTCTGGCTAAATTTACTTGTTTGTCTTTTTTATATTCTAAATATAACCTTTTTTGTATTATATTACCTTCCTATAGCAGTTTTAGTTTTCCATTCCTTACAACGCTTTTTCTTTTAAAAATATAGCATTTGTTTCCAGTTTGGCCAAGTGTTTTAGGCCTGAAAATCCCCTATCCCTTGAACTTGAGATAGATTGTAGTTTTATAAAGAATAGTTTAAACATTACATGATTAATAAGGGTTTTTCCTTGCTTGTTATCAGCCTGTGTTTTTCTTTTAAGGTTTGTGTATGTGTATAATTATATTGAACCCTTTTTAGTTAGAGGGCTGTTCTTTATATTACCTGGTAGGTTTGTCAGGCTGTGATACTTCAACAAAGGTGTGTTTGAATTTATCATTCCCTCGGTTTATTCTTTTTAAAGAGCTGTTTAGCCCGTTTTTCATTAGAGGGCTTGTTTTTTCCTGCTTTGTGTGTTGTGGAATTACTTGGATAGGTTTAAAATGTCGAAACAGCCTAAGGAGTCTAGAGTGTCTGGGTTTAAAAGGTGCCTCAAGTGTTCACAGAAAATGTCCATTACGGACGGTCACACTGATTTCTGTTTATTGTTTGGGAGCCATGCATTTACAGGAATCTTGTTCGATATGTCATTCCTTCAGTTCAAGAGTACTCCATGAAAGAAGGAATAAACTGATTAAGGGCCTACTTAAGTCTACATTCTCTGAAGCCCTGGAATAGGGTCAAAGCCCTTGAAAAAAGTCAGTGTCTCCCTTTCAGAAGTCTGACAAGGGCTCTAAAAGACCATCACCTGCATCATCTGATGGATCGGCGCCGTCAAAGAAAGTTTCAAAAGTATTGGAGCCAGTTGAATTGGTTCAACCTTCCACCTCTGTTCCATCTGTTTTGGGGCTGATGGTGTTGGAAGTTAGGAGCCACTCACCTGCCTTGCAGCCGGTTACACCTATACTAAGGTCACCAATTCTCCAGTCTATAGCATCACCAGCTCCATCCTCTCGTTCTTCTAGAAGTCTATGAGATTATGATATGGACCATCTTGTGCATAAACTATTGAGGACGCCAGCGCTGGCCAAAATTTTGTCTGAACAGAGTCCATCGACTTCGGAACCGACCAGACCAATCCATTTGTCGATTCCTCATCCGACCCAGACTATGGCTTTGAAACCAGAATATGTGGAACCGTTGGAGAAGGACATGTCGGAGCAGAGACCTATATCAGCATCTTTGGCTCAGACTGCTCTGATTACCTCGGTGCCATCGGAGGGGTCTATGAGCCGACACTCTGTCTGGTTGTGTCTGTGGGGGACAGTCGAACAGAGGTGTTTTTCTTTTTTTTTTTTTTTTTTTTTTTAATCTGTTCCGACCTTACCCCTCTGGTTGAGTGCTACCTCTGTGTCGGAGCCATCTGTTATGGTGCTGGGGGGGGTGTTCTGGCCCCTCTGAGCCGGAGGTTTCCTCGAGTCATGGGAGGGGGGCTTTTGCGGCTGTGAGGAGATCCTGGTCCCCATGGGCATCTTTTCTGTCGGATCCAACTATTCCTCCCCCTAAGGCACCGGTATCTGTTTTTGCACAACCCATCCCACAGCGCAGAGTCCCGAAGCCTTATGAAGCCCCATAGGGCGAACCACTCTCCTCGGGAACTCTCCAAAAGCTCCATGCAAAGAGGCAACCTGAAAGAGACTATGTAAGAGGAAACATTTGTACTCCCAGGAAGAGTCAGTCACATTTAGACATGGACCTCGAATTGGAAGGGTCCCCACGGTCACCCTCTGAAGTTTCTCCTTTGCAGGGATCTTAGAAGTCCTTAAACAGAGAGGCATCTGGAAGTCTATTACCCCTTCTGATGAGGATTCTGTTTACCTGAAAGCTTTTGGGTTTCGACCTTCTGCCACTTGGGTGACTCTGCCTTTTGATGAGCTAATGGAACTAGTTTCTTGAAAGGTGTGAGAGTCTCCCGACACAGTGGAACCTGTCCCTAGGAGACCAAACAAATTTATAACATCCCCAGAAGACAAAAAATTTTTAACCAAAGGTGTTCCCATAGATGCTATGGTGCTGGCTGCAGCCACCAAGAAGGAGTTATCTGAATCGTCCACATCTGTCCATCCCCCGAACAGAGTCACGTACGATGGAAAGATATATGATAAGCTCATGTTCTCTTCATCGACCTTTGCACTACTCTTCATCGACCTTTACACTACAGTCCCTGAATTATCTTACTCACTTCACCAGGTTACAGAGAGATCTAAAACAGCTTGGAGACGCACTAGAGGGTACTGTAGCTGTGGGAGTATCACATAAACTAACTTCCCAGCTCTCCACCCTCAATTCTGTAGTTAACTCATCCATGAGGCATATTTCCTGTGCAGCCAATGGAGCGAGTAGGTCAGCAGGTTCAGGAATTGCCCTTAGGAGATGCTCCTGGATGCGCTCGTGTTCATTTGTGGAACCCTTCAAGTCATCCTTCATTAAAATTCCCTTCTATGGTTCGTCACTTTTTGGGCCTAAAGTCAAAGAAACCCTGACCAGGTGTGAACAGGAAGGAAATATTCTCTGCCGTAGGAGTCTGTTTTTCCACTCCTTCAAGACCCTATCCCAAGGGCCAGAGGGGAGGCAAAATGTGGTTTTGAAAATCCCAGAGAGCCTTTCAAGACGCACATGGTGAACCCTCCTCCAGGGGCAGAGGAGGAGGGAGTAATGGACGACTCCAACCACGCTGCAGGGAGTGTCTGCAAAATCAGGGTGACAGTGAATCCTTCTTCAGTAAGCACTTTCAGCGTTCCTGAAAGGAGGCCCATCTGTCCCCCTCTGGAGGCAGTCAGGGGTCACTTATCTTTGTACCCAGACGCCTGGCTAAAAGTAACAAAAGACAAGTGCGTACAAAGGATCATATCCAGAGGTTACTCTATACCCTTTTCCTTCCCACCCCCACTAATGAAAAGGATTCCAGATGTTCCACCCAGTCACTAGAACCAAGCAACCATACAAATTCAAAAGTTGCTAAAAAGTCATCCAACTGGTCTCCGCAGACCAGATAGGATCCGGAACTTACTCAAGGTTCTTTTAGTACAAAAGAAGACAGGGGACTGGAGACCCATACTGGATCTCAGCAGGTTGAACAAATCTGTAAAAAAAGACAAAGTTCTGGATGGTCACACAGCAGTCGATACTCCCTTTTTTGGAAATAAACAATTGGATGTGGTCCATAAACCTCCAGGATGCGTACTACCACATAAAAATGGACAGGCCATCCAGGAGTTACGTGTGCTTTCAGGTGGGAGCTAGTCATTACCAGTTACGAGCCCTGCCCTTCGGTCTCACTGCAGCCCCCCCCCCATTCACCAAATGCATGGCAGTAGTTACAGCTTACCTGAGGAGGCCACCACCACCAAGCATTTACTCTCACAAGCAAGAGACACCACTTTGAATGTCTGTACTCAGCTGGGAATTTCAATAAACTACGAAAAATCTGCCTTATTGCTATCTCAACATATTGACTTTATATGTGCAGAGTTGGACACTGTTTCAGTGATGGTAAAACTTCCATCAGACAAGATACCCTACGAGCACAGGTTCAAGACCTCCTGTCAAAAATAAAGGTCCAGCCGAGGTCAATTCTCATATTATTGGGTACTGTGGCAACAGCAATCACTATGATCCCCCTAGCATGGATGCACATGAGAATCTTACAGTGGCGTCTATTCACCCAATGATCCATGCAGCAACTTCCGATGTCGCACCAGATAATAACAGAATCTTGCTGGAGAGACCTACGTTGGTGGCTACAGTCCAATCAAGTGACCTTAGGTTATCCTTTCATTCTTCCATCCCCCCTAGCCAAAATGACCATGGATGCCTCCCAGATAAGGGTGAGGGGGCATTATCGGGGAATGACAGCCTAAAGCACGTGGTAGGATTACGAGGCCCATTTGCATATCAGTGTCTTGGAGATGAGAGCGGTGCTTCTGGCATTGCAGGCATTTCAGCTTTCTCTTCCACTGGGAACTATTGCAGTCCTGGCAAACATGTCAGTGGTTTGGTATATAAACAAACAAGGAGGAACCAAATCTTAACCCCTTTGTCGAGAGGCCCTGAAAGTATGCTGGTGGGCAATATCCTCCCAAGGCTTTGTGATAGTAACGCACATCCTGGGGAGATCCAATGTGATAGCAGACAAACTCAGCAGAGCAATTCTAATGCCTCACGAGTGGTCCCTGAAACAAGTAGCAGCGGAAATGATTTTCCAGAAATTGGGGCCAGCCTTGCTGCGACCTCTTTGCCACGTCCATGAACACAAAATGCAACAACTACTTTGCCCTAATCCCCCTTCCGGGGGAATCCTCAAGGAACGCACTTGTACATGATTGGCCCTGGGTCTCCTCTACGCCTTCCCTCCTTTTCCATTGATACCCAAAGTTCTTCAGAATGTCAGTGCTTTGGGAAGGACCTTAATTCTAATAGCCCCTTACTAGCCTCATCAAATTTGGTTCCCCTTCCTACGGCCTCATCTTCAGGAAAAGCTTTGTATTCTAGACCCAGTTCCAAATCTCCCGATCCATTCATCTGGAACTCTTCATCCATCCCTTCATACCTTCAAACTGACAGCTTGGCTGCTCCAATTCCAAACATAGCCAGGCTACAAAACCTTTCATCCGCAGCACAGCACATCCTGATTTCTTCTCACAAGTCATCTACCAGAAAGTTATACCTCAGCAAATGGAAAAGGTTTTCAATCTGGGCTCTACATAATACACTGATCCTTACTCGGCACCTATATCTGCCATCCTAGAGTTCTTAACTAAACTGTTTAATGAAGGGACAGCTGCAACTACTGTTAGAGTACAACTAGGAGCAATCTCATATTTTCATTTTGGGAATAAAGGGTCAAGTATTATGTCCCATAGGCTATCTAAGGCTTTTCTGAGAGGCACTAATCTTTTAAGACCGCCTGTCAGGCCTTCGCTTCCATCATGGAACCTGAATCTGGTAATGTCGAGATTAATCCTTCCTCCCTTTGAGCCATCATATTCATGTGATCTAAAGTTCTTAACGTGGAAGACAGTTTTCCTGGTGGCAGTTACATCGGCCAGGTGAGTTTCAAGCCTTCTCTATAAACAGTCATATTTGTTGTTCCACAATGACAGGGTGTCACTCCGAACAAACCCAACTTTTCTTTCTATCAAAAGTATGTTCAGATTCTAATTTGAACCAGTCTATAGAATTGCTGGTTTTCTTTCCCAAGTATGGCAGTAAGGCAGAATATATGCTTCACCAATTTGATGTGCACACACAGTTGTGTTTCTATCTACACAAGACAAAAGGATTTAGGAAAACTGACCAACTTGTATCTTTTTCAGATTGCAAAAAAGTCTTGCCTGTAGCAAAAACTACTCTTCAAAGTGGCTGTCAGACTGCATATCGTTCACTTGTAACTCCATAAATAAATGGCTACTAGACAAGGTAAAAGCTCACTCTACCAGAGCTGTTTCTACCTCCTCTGCATTTAGTGCTAAATTCCCAATAGATATCATCTATGCAGCAGCTACCTGGGCGAGACCTCCTACCTTTATCATTCATTACAATGTAGATTTGGCCTCTAGGGACAGGGCCTCCTTTGGGGTCCACTGTGCTGGAGAATGTACTCCCGTGAGCCACCCAAGAAAGATGGTGCGGTAAAAAATGGAGAGAGAGGACAACTTCACAAAGTTATGTACCTACCATTATGTTCCATGTGAGTTGTCCATCTGTCCTTCATTCTTACGTCCCACCCTCCTACCCCTTTCTCTTGGCTTCTGGAGGAACGAGAGGTCACAAATTGGCACTTCATGGTCTTTGACCCTTTTTCTCTTATCAGCTTACGATAAGCCCTGTTTTTCCTCTGTGCAGGTGTATGTGATTACATGCTAGTATTTTTCTATCGGCAAACAAGATCTGGGGAATAAACTACAGCATCATGAGATCGGGAGTGAGCCACAATCTAGCTGAAGACCTTGAACTTAAGTAAATGGCTGAGTTGGAACCAAGGATCGGTTCTGAACCATCAGTAAGAATGAAGGAGAGATGGACAACTCACGTGGAATGTTACGGTAGGTACAAAATGTTTCTTTCTTGTTTATGGATAATAAGGTACAGTCAGTGAAATGATTTACTTTATTTAGTTTTGTATACAGGTCAGGCATATTTTTATCAACCAGAGAAGTTGTGGTCAGCAGTTAATAAAGATTTGAAAGAATTTATCTGGGTGGAGAAGCGGACAAGAGTTCAGATAAATTGATCCTTCCACTGAAACAAGGTGGTGTAAGATTACCTGATTTGAAGGGATATTTTTGAGCTATACATTTAAGGTTTATATACATAATACAAACAGAAGGTCATAATTCAAAATGGAAAAGGATGGATGATGCACGGGGGAGTTAAGAAACAGAGTGGGGAATAACTATAAAGAATGTTATATTCATAAAGTAGCAGAGAGTAGTCTAAGACCTAAGACAGCAATAGAATGGAGAAAGATATTTTTTTTGCCAATGGGGATTCAGAAAATAGGCAA
Source organism: Protopterus annectens (assembly GCF_019279795.1). Classification (NCBI taxonomy): domain Eukaryota; kingdom Metazoa; phylum Chordata; order Ceratodontiformes; family Protopteridae; genus Protopterus; species Protopterus annectens. The sequence continues at coordinate 308,293,403 of NC_056737.1, forward strand.
GAGGAGTCTGGAATTTTACTGGACAAAACTGACAAAAAAAAAAAAAAGGGATTAGGAGCAAATAACTACAGAGGGAGACGTAACTAGTGGTATGAGGAGAAGATGGCATTTGGACTGTAGGTTAGAGACTGCCTTCCCTACTTTGGGATTGATATCAGAATATAGGCAAAGAGAAGGAGATAGCGGAATCTTGACTGAAAGACATGGTGGGATTTTTAGCCGACTCTAGAACAGAAGCTGCTGTTAAAAAAAAATATTGCATGATAACTATAAGAATTAATCCGAGCAAGTTAGAAACAGTTGGGAAGAGAATCTGGAAAAACAATTTACAAGAGAAGAATGGGAAGACGTGTTTGGCTCCCAAGTATGCATAAAAGTCCAGAAGGTTTAAAATCTTTGGAAGTGTTTGCATAGGTATTTCTATATCCCAGGCAGACTTTAAAATATTTTTCTTCAGGTAGACTTTAAAATATTTTTCTTCAGGTAGATGGCAAGTGTTGGAGGTGTGATGGGGAAAAAAGAGGTAACTGGGAACATGTGATCCGATGTCATTTTCATTTGTTCCTCAACTGAACTTATTTCCAAGGATTACTGATACTGCAGGAGTTCTGTATTTTGTTGGAAAGTATTTGTTACAGCACTTGAACTAGTCTGTTTTACATTATACATTTTTTTTTTTTTTTGCAGTCTGGTGGGAGCAGAGGGCTGATTCAACCCATCTGAATTGGGAACTGCTAGTGGAAGGCTCATTGTGTCTTTTGTCTGACTGATTTGAGGGCTTAACTGTGTAAAAGTATTTCCTCCTGCTCATATAAAGGTCTCAAGTTTGCGCATTTCGCAAACACAATTTCCTGTGCCTTGTATGCAAGTAAACCTCTCCAGTTTAAATTCCTGTGTAGGAAATGCTTTCCATAGTCTTCCACTGTTCATAGCTACTCAAAGAATTGCCAGTTTGCACAGAGGGCAGCACGACTGCAGGTCATTTAATAGGAATTACTAAAACACACTCAATTGGACCTTTAAGTGACTCTTCTCTACTCCTTCCAATCTACTAAGGATCTGGTGTAATGGATAGGCGCTTCCCTGTCATCTTTTACTGGCCTGGTGAATATGGGCATCCTGAAGCACTGTTGTAACTGCCTCATGTTGACTGACGATTTAATTTTACAACAGAAAAAAACGCCTTGTGAGAGAGCTGTACATGCAGTGTCATTGGAGGGCAAAGCACATACATGCACACACACATGCATGCACACGTATACACGCATATCCATACACACATAAACACAAATGCAAACCAGGTTGTAAGCGTTACACCCAAAAAACTCTCTACCAACACTAAGGAACAAACATACAGACCCACGTGTGTGGAGGTACTCGCTTGTAATCTACCCAACTTCCAAGACCTCCTAAAAGCATGTCTCAGTGGCCTTGCACTCGCTCAAAAAGACAGCACTTCACACAACACATAACTCTAAAAATTGCTGTAGCCCCGCTGCCAAGCCTATAAGGTAACACACCTCACAGCCAAACGTAAGGTATACTGATGTCCCCCTTACTAGCCTAAACGAGGAGATGATCACAGTGAGCTGTCTGTCTGGAGACAGGATTCGCCACATCATGCCAATCATTAGTTCTTTGACTAGGTTATACTGGTACTTGTAGTTTATAGTCCAAGTGGGTGTAAATGACCCAAGATATACCTCACTGGACTGTACAAATAGAGACATGATGGGGCTCTCTGAATATGTGTCCCAGGCAGGTATGAGTCTACCCCTGAGTAGCATTCTACCTTAACCAGTGATGATGCAACAGTACCAGCAAAAAAATGATTGATTTCAAAAATTGGCTTAGTTTCTGGTGGCACAATGAGAAGATCCAATACCTGTTGGCCTGGAGAAGCATTTGCGACCAAACCACGATGCTCTGCCAGAGATGGTTTGCACTTGTCACCACTTGGCTTCCGGATACTGGTAAAAACTTTGCCTATCCACATCTTGGCTTTTTTAGGTCATGGCAGGTTGTTAACAACATAACAGAAATCACTCACGACTACCTAGAGGTACTGCTGCTGATTTACTAGGAGTTTTAAAAAAAATATATATACTTTCTGGAAGCACTCTTCATGCTGGAGAACACAGATATGTGTGCAGTCATAGAAACCTGTTTCAGAACCATTGGAAGCACCCAGGCTGTCAAAGGCTGCAATGCTTGCCACACATTTCAGTCCCCCTCAACTCAGGATAAAACAAAGGGAGGCGGTGTCTCAGTGTTCATAAAGGGCAAGTACAGTGCTAGACTGGTCCAACAACATTACTCTCTTGAGCTGCTCCATGCCCCTAACCATAGGTGCCACCCCCTATCATATCCTTGCTAGCTACAAATCTCCTAACATGATTTTGGAAAACCACACCTCCTACCGAAACCTACTGAAATCCCTTAACCTTCAGCCTAACGCCTTACTTGTGGGTGACTTCAACTACCCTTCCATAAACTGAGAGACTTGTACAACCCTTAATTCACTTGCTCAGAAGTTTTTGGACTTCGTCAATGGAAACACTGTGGTGTAAATAGTTAGCCCCCCCCCCTCAACTAGACATATCCTAAACTTAGTCCTCTTTAAAATGGAGGGGATGCTGCTCCCTCCCATGCATTAACTTCTCTCTGGTAAGGTCTGACCACAGAATGATCTCCTTCAATATTAAAACCTAACCTAGAACCCCCCAATCAAACTCCAGACCTGTTAAGAACTTTGCTAAGACCAGTTACCTCAAGCCAAGTGACAGCTTATTAAACGTCCAAGCCCCTCTGAACCTGGATGACACTGAGGCCTACTCTGAGCTGTACACACAAGCACTGTGCAACCACTGTCATAGGGGCATCCAGGAGGCAGTACCTGTCAGAGTCAAACCTATGATTACTGTCAAAAATAAACCACCCTGATGGACCCCCCTAGCATAAATAGACTATTCAGCAAAAGGAAAAAAACCCTCTCCAAAGCTAAGAAGTAACAGACAAAACAGTGAAAAAGACGCACACTAATGTAAACAAACAAATTAGAGAGCTGGTCAAATCAGCTAAAGCAAACTGTGAGGCAAAGATAGCCTCCCAGATGAAAAATAATGTAAAAAAAGTCCTATGATAATGTTCATAACCGCAGGAGAAATGCTCAGCAGTGTGATGAGTTAATCATGAATGGCAGCACTTACAACCAGCCTGAAACTGAAGCAAATTTGCTGGCCAACAAATTCAGTTCAAATTTCTCCCCCATCACAAATCTACTACACCCAAATAAATACTTGCAACCACCCCCCTTTCGGTCATTATGAGTGAACAGGCCCTTACTGTGCTCGCTAAAGCCAAAAATACAGCCTCCATGGGTCCCTACAACATTTTAGAATGCTTCTTAAATAGCTTGAAGTAGAATCTATCAGGGCCACTAGAACCATTTTTTTACCACAGCCTCCAGACGAGCTTTTATCCCAGAGGAATGGAGGACTATAACAGTCGTCCCTCTGCACAAGGGGGGCCCATCAGCTGACCCAGGGGACAACAGAGTCATAAGCTTGATCAGTCTTGTGTGCAAGGCCATGGAGAGAATTGTCATGGACCTGATCAATAATGACTTGGGAACTTTCCAAACTCTAGACCAGACCCAGATTGGCTTTGTCAGTGGGAGGTCTTGCTTGCTTAATCTGGTGGACTTCTTTGAGAAAGCCACCAGGGCCATGGATGAGGGTGAAACGGTACACCGCTTATTTAGACCTGGCAAAAGCTTTCAGCGCAATCCCCCACTTGGGGATTATAGATTAATTTACAGAGTTAGGCATAAACCCCTATGTTGTCAGGTGGATAGCCAACTGGTTGACTGACAGGGCGCGTGTAGTCTGGATAGGTAAGTGATGGCGAGCCTATGACACATGTCAAAGGTGCCACAACATTTTGGGTGACATACCAGCATTCTCCAATACCCAAATTACCAAAGAAACTGAATGAACAAAAATACAAGAAATATGTGACCCTGCACTTGTCTATTAAAGCTCGGCAACAAAAAAAAGTCATTAATTGATGTTAATCAAATCAAATGCAGTGTGTTCCATATTTTTTCGGTTCAATTCAAAATTACCATTAAAAGTAGGGCACATTTTTGGTGCACTGTTTTAAGCCCAGTTATCAATGTGCATGTCATTTTCTCTACTGTAAATAAATTATTTTTCTTTTATTTTTGCAGTGCATAGCATCACAAGATTGGACTGTATTTTTTTAAGTAAATGTATATGCAAATAATTGTTTTGGTGGGGGGGGGGGGGTGGCATGCCAGCAGAGTCAAGACAGGCATTTTCTGAACTTTTGACATACTGAACCCAAAAGGTTTGCCATCACTGGGCTAGGTGTGTCCACTTCCGATGATAAACTGGTTACTGGCTGTGATGCCTGTGCACTGGCCCAGTAATCAAGGAGCCTCAATCCTCAACACTAACACCAGTGAGGGACATGCACATTGGGAGGATGAACATTGCACACACAGTAAAGTACAATTTCCCTTAAGAGCACACAGAGATCACAGTCAGTCTTGGGCTGGTTTCTCCCTTTCTCTCCAGATCCCCAGTAAGACTCCCCACTGGCACAGCTATAGGGTTCAGATCTCGGCCAAGTGGTCAAGCCAAAACTTCCAGCACCCTCTATGTCCAACCAGTGCTTTGTGTCCATGCCCAAGTAGCTGGCACGCACACACACTTTTAAGATTTGATTTATATACAAACACACAGACACTCTTGGGGAAGACTGGCACAGGTTCTCCAGCTGTACCCCCTTCTGTCCAGACTGTACAATAGTTCCACCTGCCACCAGCCACCCTTATCAGCCACTATAATGGCCCTTACCAAACGGTGCCCAATTCTACTGTGCAGTGTTACTATTATTCAATTGGTAAGTGTGACCAGAACCTTTAAGGATATTCTACAGTGACTTGTGCAATATCACGAAATACATATGCAAGTACACTAAGACCTTGTATATCTCTACACAAAACCAGCCACAATTTAATAGGTTTAAATATATTTAATAAGAAATAATAAAAGCACAAGACAATACTCATTAACTCAACACAGTGACAGTAGATCTCACAGTCACAGGAAATACTTGTATAGCAGGATAGTCTCATATAAATACAGAAAACATCTAGACTACCCGTGCTATATTCCTAAGTCCAACATAACTTGCTACAGAACAAGGCGAGTGCTGGTGAGTTGTTGATTGGTCCAGAACGAGATACAAAATGCTCGCTATCTCTCTCACTCACACTCTCACACACACACTCTCTCTCTCTCTCTCTCTCTCTCTCACTCACTCACTCACTCACTCACTCTCTCTCTCTCTCTCTCTCTCTCTCTCTCTCACTCACTCACTCACTCACTCACTCACTCTCTCTCTCTCACACACACTCTCACTCTCTCTTTCTCTTTCTCTCTTTCTCTTTCTCTCTCTCTCACACTCACTCTCTCACACTCACTCTCTCGCACTCTCTCCTTCTCTCTCTCTCGCACTCTCTCCTTCTCTCTCTCTCGCACTCTCTCCTTCTCTCTCTCTCGCACTCCCTCCTTCTCTCTCTCTCGCACTCTCTCCTTCTCTCTCTCTCGCACTCTCTCCTTCTCTCTCTCTCGCACTCTCTCCTTCTCTCTCTTACACACTCTCTCCTTCTCTCACTCTCATATAGTTCTTCAGTTAGTAATGCACATTACTGCTGGGTTAGCTAGATGACATTATTATTAGACACTTGCACCTAGTTCCCAGGCTAAACAGATACCAACAGAATTTAACATATCTCTATGAAAAACTCTTAGAAGCTGACAGTTCTCTCAGAGGCTTGCCAGAAATGGAAAGTCGTAAAACAATTACCTCCGTTTCAAACAATAGAAACCGTTTCCAGCTGCAGGCATGTTGTCTTCTAGTTCTGGTAAACACACTCATAAAAGTCTTTATTTTCTCAGAGTTTGCAAGTTAACTCTGTATATTCCAGTGTTTACTGTGAAACTGTATGTTTGCATTGGCATATTGGTTATACACGTCTGCTCTTTTCCAGCAGGGTGCACTGTGGTTACAATCTTGAAGCTCAGTATAGAACATATAGTTTTCTTACATTTTTAAGGCAAGCATACAAATCGTATTACTATTCACAAATGACATAGAATTATTTGCAAAATTTAATTATTTGCAAAATTCTGTCCAGCTGGGCTGGCAGTGTCACTAGCTGTGTCCCACAGGGCTCAGTATTGGGACCACTCCTGTTTGGTGTACACTTTGAAGTGAAGGTCAGTGTTGGGGGGGGCCTTTGGCTTGCCAAGTTCAATGATAACTGTAAGCTGGGAGCAATCACTGAATATCCAAGCAGCATTGACATCATACAAACAGGCCAAAAAAATGACATGACTGGTGCCAAACCCATGGTCTAAGACTAAATGCTAAAAAATGTGTAATCCTACGCTTTGGTACACCCAAAAAGTAGACCCAGTGGTGAGGGACCTAGGAATACAGATGGATAGTAACCTAAATTTTGACCACCATGTTGCTACAGTAATGAGGCATTCCTTCTGTGTAGCTCAGTGTGCAAGTAAAGGCATGGTATCAGATCAAAGGAAGTCATAGTGGCATTGTCCTCTGCCATCACCAGGTCCATAATAGAGTTCAGTGCTTCCCCTCTGCTTGTACTTAATTAGGCACTTAAACCAATTGGAGTGGCCCCAGAGGTTTTCTCACTGAAAAAATGTAAAGCATAAGCCACATGTCTTATGGTGATCGAATAAAGGCCCTGTTCCTTTACTCTGTTACATATTGTTTATCAAGAGGGGACTTGTGCCTAACCTACAAGGCATTCTCTGATGCAGCCCTGATGGAAATGTTTCAAAGTCACGAGAACAGTTATACAAAAGCTACACATTCCATGGACTTGAACCTTATTTGTGATTAACAGAATGTTCTGGAGAGACATATTTGTATCCCAGCAATTACCTTGTCTATGGAATAAATTTCCCCATCTTCATAAAACAAAGCCTGTCTCTCAGTGTCTTCAACCAGAAATTGTAGTTTATTGACTATTTGGGCGATTTTTCCATCTCTTTCAACTTTATGGTTTAAAAGCCCACATCTGCGCTTTTTTCCCACCTTTCCTGTAACTAATCTAGTCCAGGTACAGATTTGCTGTATCTAGGACTGTTTGTAAGCTTCTGAGCAGTGCCAGTCTGCTCTTCAAATTTTCTCTTAGATCTCCTAGATGTCCTTCAAGGATGCATCTGCAGTCCTTACAAATGGGTTGTCCTGTCGTCAGGCAGCCCTTCGGTCGGCCGGATTCCAAAGTCTGGGTCTGGCTTCGGCTGGTGTCGCACTTCACCCGACATCATAGCTGCAGTTCTTCGGGTATAAAGGCATCAGCCGACGCCATTTTCCTCAGTCTTTCTTGCCGCGTGGCGCCCGAAGCAGAAGCTGTTCGCAAGTGCCGGTCGGTCAGATCCAGAGATTACTACTACCGAATACTACTTCGAAGACTTCTAAAAAGCTAAGTACCCCGTTGGGGACTCTTTCTTGCCTCAGCCGATGTCAGAAAAAGTGAATAACTATTTAACTTGTGGGAAACAAATACCTCATAAAGATTTCCACTCTTACTGCTTACCTTGTTTAGGCCCAGACCACGACGTAGCAGCTTGTCTAGCCTGTGCTTCTTTTAACCGACGGACGTTTAGACGTCGGTCGGAGTTTGCTGAGCAGTTTTTCAGCTCTGATTTTGCTTTATATTATGCAGTCGGATCCTCCGACTACACAAATATCCAAAAAACGCAAAGAAAAGGACTGACACTCGCGGTCCGCGGTTTCGGCCGAAACCGCGGTTAAGCAAACCGCGAGTGTCTCGGTTTCGGCCGAAACTGAGCAAGCGGTTCTTTCTTCGGCCGAAACCATGCCTTCTACCGAGGCCTCTTCTAACCTGGTAGAATCGGCTTCTGAAATCCAACCTGCTGTTGTGGTTTCTCAGGAATTATCTGACACTATTCCCTTTGATATATCAACCCCTGCACGTGGAGCTGCTAGGCCTCCTGCAGCCATGTCCATTAAGGCTTTTGCCAGGGCTAAAGCAGCTAAAGCCCCTAAGACTGTGCCTGTTAAGGCCCCCTCTCACAGGCCCAGCTGCAGTTCCCAAATGCTTTCTCTGGCCGAAGATCTCATTTCTTTAATCAGGGGATCCCAACCTCATCCAGACAGGGCCTCTCATCCACCTCCAGAGAAGAGACCTAGAGCAGAGCCCCCTGAGCCAGTGTCCACGGATGATTCTTCGGATGATTCAGACAATACAGACCCTCCAGAGGCTCCTTATTCCCCTTATGAAGACTCTGATGCTGAAGAGTCCATTCCATCTGCCTCTCCACCTGAGGAATTTTCCTTTGGGGAAACCTTGCATGCTATGAGGGAACAGTTTCAGTGGCAGGGCCAAGATTTCTCAGATTCCAGGAAAAGGCTTAGAACCTTTCTGCATTTACCACAACATAGGCCTTTAGCTATACCTCCAGTTCTTTCTGTTGTAGATGATGCATTTAATGATGCCTGTACTGCTCCTGATTCATTACCTCCAGCCCCTGCTAAGCCCAATAGGTTCTACAGGGTCCCGGACACACACCACCATTTATACAAGGCTCCTTTTGCAGATCCTGAGACTATCTCCCAGGGGCCTAAGGCAGTAGCAGCTACCTCTGCTAAAAATCCCCTCCCCTCTGAAAGGGAATCCAGGTCCTTAGAGAGATGGGGGAAAAAGTTTACACCTCTGCTACTCTATCAGCTAGGGCCTTGAACTGTCAATTCCATATGATCCAATATCAGGAGTTTACGCTTGATTAGTTAACTAAAAAAGTGTCCTCTGATGAGCCTTTAGATAAGAAATATGTTCAGGAAATGGTACATAACATTCAACAGGTTAGTAACCATTCTTTAAAATGCGGCTATGATGCACTGGAGGCTTCCTTTAGATCAGCCATGACTGGCACAGTTATCAGAAGACATGCATGGTTGAAAGAGCAGGCCTTACCGGACCATGTCAAATCAAAACTATTAGATGCTCCCATGGACAAGGTCAATTTATTTGGTTCTCCTGCACAGCAGGTACTGAAGAAAATGGAAGAGAAGACAAAATCTGTACAAACAGTGAAAGACTTCTTACAGGTCCAGCCTCCAAGGTTTAGCAGGAATTGGCCCTCCAAAAATTGGTCCTTTCCAGACTCCTCTAAAGCACAGAGAGGCAGGAACAGGCGTTCAAGAGGCAGAAATCAATCCAGGGGTGCCTACAGGGGACGCCAGTGGCAGGGCAACAACCAGCGAGGCACAGACGCAGCCACCACCACTGCAACAGGACAATCACAGTGACTTGGCTCTGGCACCGCCTACCAGGGAACAACTAGCAGCACCCTTAGGCGGAAAGCTAGCCTTATTTTCAAAGAACTGGCATTGCATCACAAGGGACAAGTGGATTTTGCAAACTATAGTCCAAGGTTACAGGTTTCATTTCCATACTCTACCAGGAAAAAGAGGAATGCCAAACCTACCACCAAATCAAAAGGCAGAAGCTCTAAAAGAAATAGCTCAATTAGTAAAGATGAGAGCTGTGGAAAAGGTACCATCTATGGAACAAGGAAAGGGATTTTACTCCAGACTCTTCCTGGTACCAAGAAAAGAGAAAAAATGGAGGCCTATTCTCGATCTGTCCGCTTTAAACACATTCCTCATTGTTCCAAAATTCAAAATGCTGACTCTACAGCAGCTTCTTCCCATGCTGGGCAAGGAGTCTTGGCTGGTAACTCTAGATCTCAAGGAGGCATACCTGCACGTCCCCATACGACCAAATTGCAGAAGATACCTCAGATTTCTTGCAGGATCAGAGCATTATCAATTCTCAGCATTGCCCTTTGGCTTATCTACTGCGCCCAGAGTGTTCACGAAATGCCTGGCATCAGTAATCGCTCATTGCAGACTTCAGGGAATCCAAATTTATCCCTACCTGGACGACTGCCTGATACAAGCGGACAACAAAAACAAGCTAACAGAAGACTTACAAAGAGTCGTTTACTTGCTGCAAGCCCTGGGATACACAGTCAATATAAAAAAGTCAAGGCTGATACCATCCCAAAGAATAACCTTTTTGGGTGCAGAGCTGGACACATCAAAGCAGATGGCATTCCTAACTGTAGAAAAACAAGAACAACTTCCTCTCTACTTCTTGACTTTAACAAAGCAGGACCATCTAACAGCAAGAAAAGTACTACAAGCCCTGGGCTTCATGGCATCCTGCATAATACTGGTCCCTCATGCCAGATTGCATATGAGAAAGCTACAGTGGTACCTGAAGAACTTATGGTCTCAACACAAACACAGCCTAGAAACCAAAATCCCACTAATCCCATGCCTGAAGCAAGAATTCCTATGGTGGGCTCAGGCCTGTCAATCAAACACGGGATTGCCCTTCAACAGCATTCAACCAAGCCAAACCATCACAACGGACGCCTCAGACCTCGGTTGGGGGGCCCACATGCTGGACAAGTGCATACAAGGCTTATGGACTCGTGACCAGCTGCACCTGCACATAAATGTAAAGGAAATGCTGGCAGTAAAATTGGCAATCCAGACATTCAGACCATTTCTTCGAGAAGGACAGTTGCTGATAAGGACAGACAACACCACAGTTATGTGGTACATCAACAAACAGGGAGGCACACATTCATACCCTCTATGCCGGCTGGCACTGGACCTATGGAATGTGGCTCTGAGCTACAACATTCAGTTACAAGCAATCTTTGTACCGGGAAAAGAAAACATTCTAGCAGACATATTAAGCAGGACTACCACGGATGCCCACGAATGGATGCTGCATCCGGACATCTTCAAAGCCATCACAAGAAAATGGGGACTACCACAAATAGACCTATTTGCATCCCCACTCAATCACCAGCTAAAGAAATTCTGCACAAGGACGTACCACCCACTTGCTTGGAAGGTGGACACCCTATCTTTCAGTTGGAAAAACCTGACAGCATATGCATTCCCACCACTTCCTTTGATGCACAAGGTGCTATTGAAGATCAAAGAGGAACGTCCAAGGATCATTCTGATAGCTCCAAACTGGCCAAGACAACATTGGTACCCATTACTGAGGAGCATGTCTTGGGAACAAATATGGACACTACCCCTGATCCCATTGCTGTTAACACAGGACAACTACAACATCCTGCATCCAAACCTGAGAACTCTGCAGCTGACTGCCTGGAACATTACATAAGATCAATTAACCCAAATTTATCCCAAAGGGTTAAGGACATTATCCTTGAGGCTCGCAGACCTTCAACAAGAAAGAATTATGCAGCAAAATGGAAAAGATATCTCATTTGGAGTACTGCAAAGGGAAAAGATGTGTCACTGGTAAACATAGCCAATATCCTGGAGTACTTGGCAGAGCTCTTCCATACAGGCATGTCCTATTCTTCCATCAAGATACATGCATCAGCTATTTTAGCAGAATACAGCTTGGATCCTCCTGTCTTCTCACATCCTCTGCTCAGGCAGTTTCTGAGAGGAATTAAAAATGTAAAGCCTCCTAGGAAACCACCATTGCCAGCATGGGACTTGAACTTTGTGCTAGAAAAATTGACACTTCCTTCTTTCGAACCAGCAGCAACAGCAGAATTACAATACTTATCCTGGAAGACTGTTTTCCTGCTGGCAATCACCTCAGCAAGAAGGGTTTCTGAACTACAGGCATTAATGGCAGTGCAACCCTTCCTGATCTTCCATCAAGATAGAGTGTCCATGAGAACAAATCCTACATTTATGCCTAAGGTGGTATCCAGAGTGTCTTTAAACCAGGCTATCCACCTACCTACATTCTTCCCCAACCCACAGAACAGGGGAGAAAGACTGTTGCATACCTTGGATGTGCATAGACAATTACGCTACTACCTGGACAGGACCAAGTGCAGTAGAAAAACTGACCAGCTTCTGGTAGCATATGCAACAGGAAGGGAAGGAAAGGCAATTTCAAAACAATCTCCAAGTGGATAGGAAATTGCATTAGATTTTGTTACTCCTTCCATGGAAAGAAAACTCCAGAGAACATCAGGCCTCACTCCACAAGGGCTACAGCCACTAATACAGCTTTCTTACGAGGGGTGGCTACCAAGGACATTATAGAGGCTGCTACTTGGACCTCCGTGCATACATTTGCCAAGCATTATAATTTACCTTTATACTCTAGATCCTGAGCAGGTTTTGCCACTGCTGTTTTGCAAGGGATCCTAACTACACCATAATCTCTCTTTTTTCCTCCTCCCCTAGTTTGGCTATGGTATTCTACCCATTTGTAAGGACTGCAGATGCATCCTTGAAGGACATAGTACAGTTTTGTACCTACCATAAATGTAGATGTCCGATAGGAATGCATCTGCAGTCAGGATTACCCACCCGCCTTCCCCTCTGTGGTACTCCTAGGGTACTTGCCATCTTTTAGCTAGCTTGGGGGGGATCTATTATGGTGTATTTGTTTGTATATATGTACATACATGCCTATTTTATGTGTCTGCTCTCTACTATTTGGAAACATTGGCATTTATCCAAATTTAGCCATCCAAGAGGGCACCTGGCATCTGGGGCAATAAACACTGAGGAAAATGGCGTCGGCTGATGCCTTTATACCCGAAGAACTGCAGCTATGATGTCGGGTGAAGTGCGACACCAGCCGAAGCCAGACCCAGACTTTGGAATCCGGCCGACCGAAGGGCTGCCTGACGACAGGACAACCCATTTGTAAGGACTGCAGATGCATTCCTATCGGACATCTACATTTATGGTAGGTACAAAACTGTACTTTCTCTCTTCTCCTGCACTTCTTTTACTAGCTTGTTAGTTGAGCACTTTACCAGACTTCTTGTAGCAATTATTGTAGCACACAAAAGTGCTACCAGCACTAAAAGTTCTACAAGGAAACCGATCCAGTACTTATTAGTGCCCACCCCTCCAGGTCAGTTCCGTGTTCTTTCTCCTCTTCACCTGGTGAACTTGGGCATCCTGAAGCAATGTAGCAACTTCCTTATGTACACTGACAAACATCTCCTCTTACCCCCCAACACTCAGACTTGTGAGAGGTGCTCTTGTATATCCAAATTGGAAGCCGCGCACTCTCCGGCCATTACCAGAATAGCTGGTCAGGAGGAGAAGGTTAACACTTGCACCACACCACGAAGAACACACAGCCCTCCAGAACACACACCAGCATTGCCTTCACATAAAAACACAAACCACTCACCCACCTTTGCAGAGGCTCTCAATAAAAATCTAACCAAACAGCAGAGACCTCCAAGGCAGAAATGCACTCGAGCACCACAGCACAACACTAATCACGAGACACACAACTCTCCTAAACAGTGTGCCACTCAACCAAAGCCCCTAAGGGAAAACAGCATGCCCAACACACTAGTCATAGGTGACTCAATAGTGAGGCACACTGATGCCCACTCACTAGGTTGAATAAAGAGAGAGAGTAACAGTCAGATGCCTGTCAGGCGCCAGGATCCGCTACATAACGCACTCACTCAGGTCCCTCTACAACCGGTACAAATATGACTCTCTCATTGCACATGTGGGTGGAATGACCTGAGACGTACCTCCCTGGACTACATGAAGAGACATGGAGGAACTCTCAGATAGTGTAGCCCAGGCAGGTATGACCCTAGCCCTGAGCAGCATCCTACCATCACCCAGAATGATACCATAGTACAAGCAGAAAATGATTGATTTCAACAATTGGCTAAGTTTCTGGTGTCATTCTAAGGGGATCCAGTATCTGTCTGCATGGGATGACATGATTGACGGACCTTGTTGCTTCGCCAGAGATGGCCTGCATCTGTCACCCCTGGGCTTCCGGATACTGGCCAAGGCTCCTGCCACCCCTATAGTGCCTTTTTTAGGCAGTATTCCAAAGACCAAATTACCACCATAACAGCTGCAAACAAATGCAGTTTGAGGGTCATGCTGCTCAATGCTAGAAGTCTAAATCTCAAAATGCACTTGCTCGAACTACTACTTAAAATGGAGAACATCGACATTTGTGCTGTAACAGAGACCTGGTTCAAGGCAGTAGAAAGCACCCCTGCCTGCTCAACTTGGTTGACTTCTTTGAGTCAATCACCAGAGCTGTGGATGAAGGTAAGGTGGGTTCATACAGCCTACCTTGATCTGGCCAAGGCCTTTGATACCATTCCCCACTTTGGAATCCCAGAAAAACTTACTAAGCTGGGCATCAGCCCCTTTATCACTAGGTGGGTTGCAAAATGGCTCACAGATAGAACCCACAATGTGAAAGTAGCTGACTCCAAGTCAGACTGCCGATCAGTCACTAGTGGAGTCGTACAGGGTTTGGTCTTGGGTCCTCTCCTGTTTGGTATCTACTTCTCTGAAGTCCAGGCCAACATGAAGGGACTCTGGCTGACGAAGTTCGCAGATGATTGCAAGTTGGGAGCTACCATTAACTCTCCGAGTGATGCTGATGTCCTACAGCAAGGCCTCAATGAGACCAGCGACTGGTGGCAAAACCATGGCCTTAAGCTCCATGCCAAAAAATGTGTCTTCATCCCCTTTGGGAAAAACCTGATTCCCTTGAATTACCACAATGATGGTAGTCCACCGAACACAGAAGGCATTATAAGAGATCTGGGAATGCAGGTTGACAGCAACCTCTTTTTTGACCACCACGTTGCCACTGTGGTCAGAAAGCCCTTCTTTGTGGCACATCTCATTACTAAGGGTTTTGCGTCCAGAAAGAAAGAGGTCATTGTCTCCCTCTACTCTTCCCTCATTAAGCCAGTCATAGAGTACAATGCCCCATTTGGCATGTACCTCACTAGACACGTGCAACAACTGGAGAGGCTGCAAAAGTACCTCACAAAGAGGATCCTAGTCCTTAAACACTTGTCCTATATGGACAGACTCAAAATACTCCAACTATTCTGTCTCATATTGCCTACTTAGAGGCAATCTCTGCTTGACTTACAAAGCCATGTCTGACCCAGCTCTGTTAGAAATGCTACATCTAAAGAAATCCCAATCCCTCCGCACCACACACTACAGAGACCTCAACCTCATTACCACAGTCAACAGAATATGCTGGAAGGACAGGTTCATAACCCAGAGACTGCCTATGCTATGGAGTAGACTTCACATATGTGTGTCAAACAGAGCACCTCACTGGCTCTCCAAGAGAAATCCTGATGAGTGGATGGGAAATAGAAAATTCACCCCAGGGATCACTTCAGTGGCTCTACTCGACAGAGACACTGGAAACCAAGGTTGGGTGGCACGATGCCAGTGTAATCCTATGGGCTAGGCTTGTAAAGGCTCCAGGGCCATTAGCCTAGTACACACCTATGAACCTATAAAAAGAATTTTGGGTAAATGGATGGACTGTACATTCACTCTTGGGTAACTGCCCATGTCCCTTGTGGACAGAGGCAGTCTGGAAAATGACTCTGGGCTCCCAACACCCAATCACCAACTATCCTGATACTGCTCAATCCCATATCTGTTGGCTAGGCTTGTAAAGGCTCTTTTACTGTTAGCTTAGTAACCGCTGATGAACCTATGGCATTAAGTGCATTCACTCCACTAAATTTTAAATGTGTACACGACAGACTTAATTTGTTTCTGGTCTCCATAATCAACAGTTTTAGCAACATTAAACAATGAGTTTATATAAACCATTATTAAAATCGTAACATAATGCAGGAACGTTTACTAGTAATACTATTCCTGACAAATGCATTGGAATTTGAAATGAGAGAACTTTGTTTTACAAGGAATGTTACATGTAAATATAGAAGTACTTCCAAGCCCATGATGTTAACTCATTTTTCCTATGTGGTCCTGTAGTAATCAACCAATGTAAATATAATGCTAATTAAAAATGCAATGAAGGAATATAAAAATGTACAGTATCTAATTGTCAAAGAATATTATGGTCTAGTTTTCTGAGTTCAAGTACACATTTGATGGAACGGTTTGTGTTCAGTTCTGGGTACCATATTTATACATAGCCAGGACAAGATGCACATGAAGTTTTATCAATTGGGCACTAGCCACGTAGGTTGGCTAGTGCCCAATTAATGTGCTGTAATCCTACCCTGTTAGCTTCCAGTGGGAGTAGATATGCAGGTCAAGTTTAAAAGATGAGATGTGTGGCTTGAATAAACAGCCCTGTGACTTATATTTATTATCCCAGCTGAAGTTAATTAACAGTGATGCCTATGTTAAAGCAGATAAAGACTGCATGCCATGCAAACTGGATTTAGATCTGACAAAGCTTGTTATGGGCGAAAGTGTTTATCTGGTTTGGTTTTCAATAAATAAATATTTTATTTGTAAACAAGTTATAATGGCTTGATTATCCTGAAGTCTCAAATGAGCATGTCTGCAGTGCATGGTTCTTTTTTTCCTGATCTTTAGGATTCTCAGCAGCAGCTTTGTTGCTCACAACTACCAATTTTCCCTGTGTGGGAAAGAGATGCCCCCCCCCAAGGCTGGAAAACTATTGTCCTCAACAGAAGGATCTGTGCTGTTTGTGTGTGTGTTTGTGTGTGTGTGTTTGTGTGTGTGTGTTTGTGTGTGTGTGTTTGTGTGTGTGTGTTTGTGTGTGTGTGTTTGTGTGTGTGTGTTTGTGTGTGTGTGTTTGTGTGTGTGTGTTTGTGTGTGTTATAGTAGTATTGTCGAATTAGTTAGCTGTTCTTTTAGAGTGTGTATGCCGTTGTTCAGTAGTGTTTTTTTTTTTTTTCTGAGCGATACTGTTAATCATGTCTTGACAAACCTGCTGACTTCAAGCATTGTTCTTCTTTTGGGCACAAGATTCCACAATCTGATGCTCACAATAAATGTTTATTGTTTAAGGGCTGAACACTTGTGATTGGCCACCATCAAAGTCTGCATGGACTTCAGATCTGACCACATGGGATCCGAGACCTTCCTGTACTCCTTTGGATCCTACTGGACTGATCAGCATTTCCAGTTCTCCTAGGCTGTCTGATTTTGGCTGAGATCCCAAGACTTTGGATCGGATAGTGAGCAACTATAAACTTGAGTAGTCCTTCAGACCGTTTTCACCAACACTACATTCAAAGTTGTTGGAAATGCCTAAAAAACATTCCAGGGCTGCATTCTAAGATTCTTTCAAGCCCTGTAGGAATTTCTGTGATGCAGATATGGGCAGGATGATGCAGAGATTTCTTAGGGCTCAAATCCAGATGGGGGTCTTTCTATCTCTGTCCCTTCTTGGATCTGTGAGTGTGCTTGTTCAATTTATCCAGCCTCCTTTTCCAGTCTGACCAGCGTCTTTGGAGCCTCAGGATCCTAGATAACTGAGGGAGTCTGTGTTGGATCTGAGGAAGATCCCTTCCTTGACTCAGACTGTTACCCTGACCAGCCCTGCTCCAATTTTTCCGATCACAGAGGGTCTCGGATCAGAGATGTCAGTGTCTGATCCGGGGTGACTTTCGTGGCAACAACCTTGTCAGAACTGCCCCTTCCTGTCTTTGCTTCGTCCCTCAACACCTCAGATCAGAGTCTGTCTGGAGACCATGGACCCTGTCCTCTCTTCCTTGGTTGCCTTGGCTCCGAGAGAGGTGGAGGGAAGTCTCCCCGGGATTGTCTGCATTCCATATTGTTGAAAGGACTTTCTCTTTCATAGAGACACGACCTCTCACATCTTGGAACCTTCCCTTTGTCCTTCCTTGGGTCTGAGTTCTAATCTGAACGTTCCTGTCCAAGGACAGCCCTCTCTGAGAAGCCTTTAGCCAAAGAAGCCTCCATTTTATCCGATACATCTCCGGAACACCCCACAGAGGAGGCTTCTTGAAAGATGACGTCCAAGAGGAGGCACAAAAACTCCTCAATGGAGTTCTCACTGAAGACACTGATTTTGAGGGAAAAGAATCTCCAGTCACCTCCAGAGCATGTCTCCTTTGGAGACCTCATAGATATCCTTTGGGAAGACCAGCCACTCTTCTGTTTAAACTCCTTTTTCTTTAGAGTATTTTTTAGAGGCTTTCAGGGTGGGGCTGTGTACGTCTTGGGTGACCCCACTCCCCCTGGAGGACAAACTTGTTGATTTAGTTTCCCGTCGTGCTTGGATGGAGTTGGACACTGTTGGACCGATCCCAAGAGCCTGGACAAATTTTTAATTCTCCTTAAAGATGGACTGCATTGCAGCAAATGGGTCCCTTGTTGATGCCATGGTTGTGGCAGTTGCCCCCACAAAAGGGAACTAGCCCAACAAAGTTCCACTTTCCTTCTGCCGAAATATGGAGTCCAGAGCGATGGACAGGTTTGATAAGCACATTTACACCTCAGCTACCTTTGTGCTGAGGTTGTTAAATTACTTGGCACACTTCACCCACTTGCAGTGAGACTTGGTCAGGCACTTTCCAAATCTCTCTGAGACTGTGTTGGATGAGGACTTTAAGAATGTGTCACCCCAACTGGCTACTCTTGCTTTTGTTGCCAATTCAACCATGAGGTTTATTTTCCATACAGCAGAAGGAACCTCATGGGCAGCTTGATTGGGTATTGCTATCAGAAGACATGGCTGGATGAGGCTTTCTGACTTTGCAGAACCTATCAAGGTGTCTTATGGCAATGCCCCTTTTGATGGCTCCTCTTTGTTAGGGCCATCCATCAAAGACACTCTCTTAACAGCGAGCAGGAGGGAAAGACCATACCTGCAGCGGGGAACCAAAATTTCTACCCCTCAGCGTACATTTTCCAGAAATCAGCGAGCCAGTAAGAAGACTTGGTTCCAAAAATCCCAAGGGTCTTTTCAGGATGAACGCGGGGATTCTTCCTTCAGAGGCAGAGGAAGCTTTAACAGTAGACACCGTCCCAGAGGCAGAGGAAGCCTGCAGAACTAGGGCTCCAGAAACCTTTCTCTGGCAAGCCCTATCGGCGTTCCTGAAATACTGCCAGACTGTCCATCTCTGGAGGCAGTCAGGGGGTCATTTTTCTTTGCAGCTGGACACCTGGACCAAACTAACAAACAATGCCTGAGTGCTAAGCATAATATCCAGAGGTTATTATGTTCCCTTTTCCCATTCACTTCTGGTAATAAAGAATCTCCTCGATGTTCAACCCAGTCAGAGGGACTACGCAGCATTAGACATTCAAAAACGTATGCAAAAGAGTCCTCCAAGAGGTCCCGCCGAATAGAGAGGATTTGGAACTTATTGTCACTTCTTTTTAGTGCTGAAGAAAACTGGGAACCTGAGACCCATCCTAGATCAAAGCAGCCTGAATCAGTATGTAAATAAGTCAAAGTTCCAGATGGTTACATTTCAGTCCATCCTACTGCTGCTGTGCAAGGATGATCGGATGTGCTCTATAGACCTTCAGGACACGTATATTATCACATCAAAATATATGTAAAAATAGACAGGTGCTCCCGGAGTCATCTGTGCTTCCCAGCTGGGAGCCAGTCATTACTAATTCAGAGCTCTGCCTTTTTGGACTCATGACAGCCCCCAGGGTGTTAACCAAATGCATAGCCGTAGTAGCAACTCACCCGAGGCTCAAAGGATTCCAGGTGATGTCCTTCATGGATGCATCTGCAGTCATAACAAGTGGGTTGTCCTGTCGTCAGGCAGCCCTGCAGTCGGCCGGATTCCAAAGTCCGGGTCCGGCTTCGGCTGATGTCGCACTCCACCCGGCGTCATCTCTGTTGGTCTTCGGGTATAAAAGCATCAGCCGACGCCATTTTCCTCAGTCTTTCTTGCCGCGTGGCGCCCGAAGCAGAAGCTGTTCGCAAGTGCCGGTCGGTCGGATCCAGAGATTACTTCTACCAAATACTACTTCGAAGACTTCTAAAGCTAAGTACCCCGTTGGGGACTCTTTCTTGCCTCAGCCGATGTCAGAAAAAGTTAACAATTGTTTAACCTGTGGGAAACAAATACCTCATAAAGATTTCCACTCTTACTGTCTGCCATGTTTAGGCCCAGCCCACGACGTAGCAGCCTGTTCGGCCTGTGCCTCTTTCAACCGACGAACGCTTAGGCGTCGGTCGGAGTTTACAGAACAGTTTTTCGGTTCTGATTTTGCGTACATTATGCCGTCGGATCCTCAGACTACCCCCAAAAAACGCAAAGATAAAGACCGACACTCGCGGTCCGCGGTTTCGGCCGAAACCACGGTAAAGCAAACCGCGAGTGTCTCGGTTTCGGCCGAAACCGAGAAAACTGCTCAAAGTACAGCTGAACCTATTCTTACAACTGAGGCCCCTGCTACAACTCTTGAATCGACCTCAGAAATTTTACCCACTACGGTGGTTGACTTATCAGACACCATCCCCTTGGATGTCTCTACCCCAGCACGTGGTGCTGCTAGGCCTCCAGCTGCCATGTCCATTAAGGCCTTCGCCAGGGCTAAAGCAGCCAAGACTACTAAAACAGTGCCTGTTAAACCCCCACATCCAGGCCCTCTTCTAGTTCTCAAATGCTTTCTTTGGCAGAAGATTTAATTTCTTTAATTAGAGGATCTCAATCTCACCCAGACAGGGCCTCTCAGCCCCCAGAGAAGAGACCTAGGGCAGAGCCCCTGAGCCAGTGTCTTCTGATGATTCTGCTGATGAATCAGACATAACTGACCAGCCTGAGGCTCCCTTCTCCAATTTTGAAGATTCTGATGCTGAAGAATCCATTCCAGCTGCTTCCCCACCAGAAGAATTCTCCTTTGGGGAAACCTTGCATGCCATGCGAGAACAGTTCCAATGGCAGCAACAGGATTTTTCAGACTCCAGAAAAGACTTAGGACCTTTCTGCACCTCCCACAGCACAGGCCCTTAGCTATACCTCCTGTTCTCTCTGTGGTGGATGATGCTTTCAATGATGTTTGCTCCGCTCCAGATTCTTTACCCCAGCCCCTGCCAAACCAGACAGATTTTACAGGGTGCCAGATACTCATCACCACCTTTACAAGGCCCCACTTGCAGACCCAGAAACTATATCCCAGGGTCCCAAGGCAGTAGCGACCACAGCTAAAACCCTATTCCTTCTGAAAGGGAAGCAAGGTCACTAGACAGATGGGGTAAAAGGTCTACACTTCAGCTACTCTCTCAGCTAGAGCTTTAAACTGTCAGTTTCACATGATACAATACCAAGGGTTTATGCTTGATCAGTTAACTAAAAAACTAACCACTGATGAATCTCTTGATAAGAAATATGTATTAGAGATGGTAAATAACATACAACAGGTTAGCAACCATTCCTTAAAAGGTGGCTATGATGCACTGGAGGCTTCATTTAGATCAGCCATGACAGGCACAGTGATAAGAAGGCATGCATGGCTAAAGGAACAAGCTTTACCGGATCATGTTAAAGCTAAGTTGCTAGATGCTCCTATGGACAAGACAAGTTTGTTTGGTACACCTGCCCAGCAGGTTATGAAGAAAATGGAAGAAAAGGCAAAATCTGTTCAAACTGTTAAAGATTTCTTGCAGGTTCAACCCCAAGGTTTAGCAGGAACTGGCCTGCCAAAATTGGTCCTTTCCTGACTCCACAAAATTTCAAAGGGGCAGGAATAGACGTTCCAGAGGCAGAAACCAATCCAGAGGAGGTGCCTACAGAGGACGACAGTGGCAAGGTAACAACAGAGGCACAGACACAGCCACTGCCACTACATCAGCACAACCACAGTGACTTAATCCTAAATCCGCCTACCAGGGAACAAATAGCAGCTCCTCTAGGCGGAAAGTTAACCTTATTTTCAAAGAACTGGCACTACATAACAAAAGACAAGTGGATTTTACAAACCATAGATCAAGGTTACCGGTTTCACTTCCACACTTTACCAGTCAAAAGAGGAATGCCAAATCTACCTCCAAATCAAAAACAGAGGCTCTACGCCAGATAATGGAGTTAGCAAACATGAGAGCTGTGGAAAGAGTGCCAACAGCAGAACAAGGAAAGGGTTCTACTCCAGACTATTCCTAGTTCCAAGAAAGGAAAAAGTTGGAGACCAATTCTCGACCTGTCCACCTTAAATACATACATCATTGTCCCAAAATTCAAAATGCTGACCCTACAGCAACTTCTTCCCATGCTGGGCAAGGAGTCTTGGCTGGTAACTCTAGATCTCAAGGAGGCATACCTGCACGTCCCCATTCGACCAATCTGCAGAAGATACCTCAGATTTCTTGCAGGATCAGAGCACTATCAATTCTCAGCATTGCCCTTTGGCTTATCTACTGCCCAGAGTATTCACAAAATGCCTGGCATCAGTAATCGCCATTGCAGACTACAGGAATTCAAATTTACCCATACCTGGACGACTGCCTGCTACAAGGGGACAACAAAAGCAAGCTGACAACAGATTTACAAAGGGTCATTTACTTGCTACAAGGACTGGGATACACAGTCAATTTACAAAAGTCAAGGCTGATACCATCCCAAACAAGTACATTCTTGGCGGGAATTGGACACAGTACAACAAATGGCATTCCTGACTACAGAAAAACAAAAGAACTTCCTCTTTACTTCTTGGCACTAACAAAACTGAACAAGCTAACAGCAAGAAAAGTTCTGCAGGCCTTGGGCTTCATGGCATCATGCATAATCTTGGTCCCATTTGCCAGACTACATATGAGGAAACTACAGTGGTACCTAAAGAATTTATGGTCCCAACACAGACACAGTCTAGAAACAGAAATCCCACTAATTCCATGCTTAAAACAGGAGTTCCTATGGTGGGCTCAGGCATGCCAGTCAAACCCAGGCCTACCCTTTCGCAGATGTCAACCAAGCCAGACCATCACAACAGACGCTTCAGACCTAGGATGGGGGGCCCACATGCTGGACAAATGCGTGCAAGGATTGTGGACACAGGATCAACTTCACCTGCACATCAATCTAAAAGAAATGCTGGCAGTAAAACTGGCAATCCAAAAGTTCAAACCATTTCTCAAAGAGGGCCAGTTGATGATAAGGACAGACAACACCACAGTCATGTGGTACATCAACAAACAGGGAGGCACTCATTCATACCCCTATGCAGAATGACCTTGGAGCTGTGGACCCTGGCACTCAGCTACAACATTCAGTTACAGGCAATATTTGTACCGGGGAAAGACAATACTCTAGCAGACATATTAAGCAGAACCATTTCGGATGCCCACGAATGGAAGCTGCACCCGGACATCTTCAAGACCATCTCGAAGAAATGGGGAATGCCACAGATAGACCTATTCGCATCACCTCTCAATCACCAGCTCAAAAAATTCTGCACAAGGACATTCCACCCACTAGCATGGAAAGTGGACTCACTCTCCTTAAACTGGAAAGGCCTAACAGCATATGCATTCCCACCTCTTCCTTTGATACACAAGGTACTACTAAAAATCAAGGAAGAACGTCCAAGGATAATCCTGATAGCTCCAAACTGGCCAAGACAACACTGGTACCCACTACTGAAGAGCATGTCTCGAACAATATGTGGCCAATACCCTGATGCCTTTGATGTTAACTCAGAACAACTACAGCATCATACATCCAAACCTAAAACGCTGCAACTGACTGCATGGAACATCACATAGCAGCAGCTAATCCAGAACTTTCCCAAAGAGTTAAAGACATTATTCTTGAAGCACGCAGACCTTCAACAAGAAGGAACTATGCTGGAAAATGGAAAAGGTTTGTCATTTGGAGTACGGAAAGAGGAAAAGATGTGTCAAACATAGATATGCCTAACATTCTGGAGTATCTGGCGAACTTCTTCATTCAGGCCTGTCCTACTCCTCCATCAAGATACATGCATCAGCTATTTCAGCAGAATACAGCTTTGATCCACCTGTTTTTTCGCACCCTTTGCTCAGGCAGTTCCTCAGAGGAATCAAGAATGTAAAACCTCCAAGGAAACCACCATTACCAGCTTGGGATTTAAACTTTGTGCTAGAAAAGTTGACACTATCACCCTTTGAACCAGCAGCAACAGCAAACCTACAACACCTGTCATGGAAAACTGCTTTCCTACTGGCAATTACTTCAGGAAGGAGGGTTTCAGAACTACAGGCCTTAATGGCAGTGCAACCCTTCCTAATCTTCCACCAAGATAGAGTGTCCATGAGGACTAATCCTACATTTATGCCCAAGGTGGTATCCAGAGTGTCTTTAAACCAGGCAATCCACCTACCTACCTTCTTTCCCAACCCACAAAACAGAGGGGAAAGAATACTGCATACCTTGGATGTACATAGACAGCTACGCTACTACTTGGACAGAACAAAAATAGCAGAAAGACTGACCAACTTTTGTAGCCTATGCAACAGGAAGGGAAGGAAAAGCTATTTCCAAACAGACAATCTCCAAATGGATAGGAAATTGCATACGATACTGTTACTCCTTCCATGGAAAACCAATTCCACAGAACATAAGACCTCATTCTACAAGGGCAACAGCCACTACCACAGCCTTCTTACGAGGAGTGGCAACCAAAGACATTATTGAGGCGGCTACTTGGACCTCCGTGCATACATTTGCCAAGCATTATAATTTGCCTCTATATTCCAGATCCCGAGCAGGGTTTGCCACTGCTGTACTGCAAGGGATCCTAAACACACCATAATCTACTTTTATCCTCCTCCCTAGTTGGCTATGGTATTCTACCCACTTGTTATGACTGCAGATGCATCCATGAAGGACATAGTACAGTTTTGTACCTACCATAAATGTAGATGTCCGAACTGGATAGCATCTGCAGTCAGGATTACCCTCCCTCCTTCCCTCTGTGGTACTCCTAGGGTGTTTACCCTCCTAATAGCTAGCTGTTGGGGAGTCTTTTATGGTGTATTTGTTTGTATATATGTACATATATGCTTATTGCTGTGTTTACCTCTATCTATTTGGAAACATTGGCATCTATCCAAATTTTAGCCTGCAAGAGGGCTACTGGCATCTGGGGCAAGAAACACTGAGGAAAATGGCGTCGGCTGATGCTTTTATACCCGAAGACCAACAGAGATGACGTCGGGTGGAGTGCGACATCAGCCGAAGCCGGACCCGGACTTTGGAATCCGGCCGACTGCAGGGCTGCCTGACGACAGGACAACCCACTTGTTATGACTGCAGATGCTATCCAGTTCGGACATCTACATTTATGGTAGGTACAAAACTGTACTTTTCTGTATCTAGATGACTGTTTTCTTACTGCCCAACAAGGCATCAACAACTTCAAGCCAGGATTACCTGTTTCAGATATCCATTTCACTAGGCATTACGATAAACCTTTCCAAATCAAGCCTGTCTTCTTTTAAGAATTTTGGAATTCATGGTTGCTTTTCTGAATACTTCAGGTAAGTGGAATCATTACCTGCAAGTCGCATCATATCATTGAGAAACCAGGTGTGGGACATACTCTTCATGCTGCCCGTCCTCAACAGAACACACATACCAGGGAAATCCAACATTCTTGCAGATCAGCAGGTCCCCCTCAAGTGGTCCGTGAATCAATCCGTGGCGAATCTAATTTTCAGCTTTTGGGGCTACCCTTGCTGTGACCTCTTTGCTTTTCCCTAAAACAAGTTCAGCAAGTATTAAGCTCTGATCCCCCCTCCGGGGGAGTCACTGAGGGATCCTCTAGTTTTCAATTGCCCACACCCCAGTCTTCTCTGTGCTTGTTCTCCACTTCCTTTGATCCTAAAATTCCTGCAAAAAACCATCAGGCTGAAGAGCTCAGTCATCCTCATTGCCCCCTATTGGTCTCATCAGATTTGGTTCCCCTTTTTCTGGTCTCACCTGAAATATCCTCCTCGGATTTTGGAGCCCACCCAGAACCTGCTATCTAATCCATCAGAGGGTCAGCATACCAGTCCCCACATCCTCAGGCTGTCAGCATGGTTTCCCCAATTCCAGTAATTGTACGATGGTCCAGGCTTGCTTCCCCTGTGCATGACATAGTTTTGGCTTCTCAAAAACCTTCTAAGAAAATCCTACAGAAGCAAATAGAGATTTTTTTTCCATATGGGCTTCCAAGGAATGACTCTATTCTTTTTCAGCTCCTACTTCAGCCATACTCTTCTTCCTTACTACGTTTTTTAAAGAAGGAGCTAGTTTTTCTACCATAAAACTTCAGTTGGCAGCTGTATCCAACTTTCACACTGGAAATTAATCTTTTTCCTTGTTTACTTCCAAATTATGCAAGGCTTTGATGAAAAGGTTTTTCTACATAGATTTCCCATAAGGGATCCTTCTCCTCCTTGGGATGTCACAATCCTTCTCCAGGGTCTCCTTCAGAAACCTTTTGAGCCAGCAAACATTTGCAACATGAAATTTCTGAGATGGAAAACCAGTCTTTTTTGTGGCTATTGATATTACGTCTGGAAAGAGAATCTCTGAGATTAAGGCCTTGTCTTCCAAACTGCCTTACATTATATTCCGTAAAAACAGAGCATCTCTTCGAGCTAATCCTTCCTTTATGCCTTAAATTGCTAGAGAGACCAGCATTAATCCATCTGTATAACTGGCACTATTCTTTCCCAATTTTTGTAACAAGGGTGACTATACGTTGCATCTACGTGACGTACACAGACGACTACATTTCTATCTTCATAAAATGAAGCAACACAGAAAATCTGATCAACTAGTTGTCTTTTTTTTCAACTAACTGTTTAGGACGAGCAGTCTCCAAAATTACCCTGGCCAAATGGGTTACTGTTTGTATGTCACTGATTTATGCTTACAGTAGTCTAAAATTGTCTCACTCTTCTAGAGCCCATTCAACAAGATCTATGGCTACTGCATCTGCCTTTTTCTCCATAACATCTATTGATTATATTTGTGCTTCAGCCATTTGGTCTAGGAATTGTACATTTGCGATGCATTATAAATTGGACATTGTCTCCAGAAGCAGGGCATAGTTTGGTCCGACAGTGCTCTGGCATATCCTTGACACCTCACAAGAATTACACAGCTGAGGACTCTGACCTGTCCTTGAAGAAGAATGTAAAGGACATCATCAGATTTAAGCTATGTACTTTCCATAACTTGGCATCTGTTGGCCATTTTCATTCGTCCTCACCTCCCCTCCCAGCCATCCTCCAACCTTGTTTCTCCTGGAGGATCCTTGGATGTTACTTTTTGGAACACTCATGTTCCTGGTTTGAGCGTCTGATTCTTTGTCTTTATAGTATAGTAGGCAGTAAGGCAGCAAACTTGATTTGAGGAGTTGAGGACAGAATATAGCATTATGGGTAGAGGGAGGAGCTTGAGACTAGGATCCAAGTCTGAAAGGATGCAGTAGAGTCAGATCCGAGGGTCAGCTCCGTAACCCGTCAGTGAGGAAGAATGAAAATGGATAACACACATCCCAAGTTATGGTAAATTCATAACTATTTTAAATCTGCTGCTGTCCATGTCATTATTCCTCAGATGGGTCTAGGATCCGACCTCTGATCCGAGCCGGCAATTTCTCAGACGGATCCAGAGGTCAAGCTCCTCCTCTTCCCATAATCCATTGCTACCTTCTGAACCCCAGATCTTGTTTGCCGGTGAATTGCTCCAAATGTGGTCCAGGCTGAAGCACATGGAATCTTTCAGGATGGGCCCACCTTCTACCTGGGCTTCCCTCCTGCTGACGAGCTTGTGGAAATTATCACCAACAGGGCTTGGAAGGAGCCGACATGGTGAAACCTATGCCCAAGAAAGCAGGTTCCACAGTTCTCCTAAGCATAGGTCTTTTTGAAGTAAAGGGGTCCCTGTTAATGCCATAGTGGTCGCCGCTGCTACCAAGAAGGTGCTAGCTGAGCAAAGCTCCTCTGAAGTTCCATGCGATTGACTGTTTTGGAAGCGTGTGTCCGTCTCGGCTGCATTTGATCTGAGAGCAACTAATTACTTGGCTCACTTTACCTAGCTACAGAGGGATTTAGTTTTGGAGCTTACACTCCCTGTCAGACTTGTTGCCTCCCGAGAGCCTCAAGCTAGTCTCTCTGAGGCTGTCCACTCTCACTTCCTTAGCCAGTGTCTCAATCAGACTGATTTCCAATACTGCAGAAGCCACTCCTCGAGTGGCAGTCACCGGCATCACTTTCAGACAGCATGTCTGGCTTCCCCTTTGCAGGTTTGATGAACCCTTTTTAAAGCATCCTTCACTAACGGTCTTTGATGGTTTCACCTTGTTTGGTCTGTCTGTTAAGGAGACCTTAACCCACAGAGAGCGAGAAGGCAAGACTCTGTCCAGAGTAGGGATAATGTTTTTTACTCCCCGGAGGTCCTTTTTCTAAGATTCAGAGGGGGAAGTAAGAAGCTTTGGTTCCAGAGGACTCTGTCTTCCTTTTAGGATGCTTCCCAGGAATCCTCTTGCACAGGCCGAGGCAGGGGATTCTAAAGTATACTCCACCCTAGGGGCAGAGGGGTTCTGCAAAACCAGGGCTCCTTTGCCCTTCCAGTGCTCTTGATGCGCTGCCAAACATGCCTGCCGTGCAGGCAGTTGAGGGTTGTCTCTCCCTTCCCCCTCTAGCCTGGACAAGTCTTGCCTCCGATCAGTGGGTGCTAAACATTATTTCCAGGAGTTACTCCATTCCCTTCTCTCAGCCAACTCCAATTTGGGGATTTCTCCTAGATGTACCACCCACCCTGCCAGGGGGAGTTGGTCTATCTCAAGGTATAAGACCTCTTTCAAAAAAGAGCCATTCAAGAGGTCCCGACAGGACAACGAGGCTCCAGAACTTACTTGTGCTTGCTTTTTTTTGGTGCCAGAAAAGACGGGACCTGTGTCCAATTTTGGACCTCAGCGAGCCAAATCTGTCAGGAAGTCCAAATTCTGGATGGTCACTCTACACTCCATCCTGCTTCTCTTTTGCAAAGATGATTGGATGTGCTCAATGAATCTCAAGGATGCGTACCATCGTATAAAGATCAACAGACAGGGCAATCATACTCCTTTCAGAGCCTTGCCCTGTGGACTTACCACAAACCCCCCCCCCCCGGGTGTTTATCAATTGTATGGGAGTGGTGGCAGCTCATCTTCGGCTGCAAGATTTCCAGGTTTTTCTGTACCTGGACAAGTGACTTCTCACGACGCCCATGAGGCATTGACTAACACTGGCAACCAGGTTTGTCCTTGGTCTTCTTCAGCATCTTGGTATCACAGTGAACCTGCCTACGTCAAATATAGTTCTGAGGCAAAACCTGGAATTCATAGGAGTCCTGCTGGACACCATATCAAAGACTGCAGCACTGCCTACCCGCAGGGTCCAGCTTATTCAGGATCAAGTTTCTTTTTTGTTGAATCTAGCACATCTACCTAGTCATTTGCTTCTCAAAATGCTAGTCTCTGTGGTGGCTTCCATTCAGTTGGTGCCTCTCTCCATGTATCGTATGGGAGTTCTCCAGTGGACCCTGGTAGTCCAGTGGTCCATTCTGTCTCAGCCCATGTCTGTGACAGTAAAGTTGACACAGGTACGCAGGAATCCTCTTGTTTGGTGGCTTCAGTCTCTGGAACTTTCTTTAGGCAAGCCATTTTCTCTGCCCCCACCCAAGGCCACAGTGACTACTGATGCCTTTCTGTTGGGGTGGAGGTGAGGGATTTTCAGGGCAGGACAGCTCAAGGCAAGAGGTCCTCTATAGAGACCAAATTGCACATAAATATCCTGGAGATGAATAGTCTTTCTAATGTTGCAAGCCTTTCAGGAATGCCTCCCTCTGGGGACTATAGTAATTCGGATGGACAACATGATGGTCATCTGGTAAAACAGCAAACAAGGGAGAACACGGTCTTATCCTCTGTGCAGAGAGGTTTTTTCTTGCAGCTCCTATACCCTGGAGTTCCAACGTGCTGGCTGACAAACTCAGCAGGTCTGTCTTGAGGCCTCATGAGTGGTCCATGAATCCGTCAGTG
Source organism: Protopterus annectens (assembly GCF_019279795.1). Lineage (NCBI taxonomy): Eukaryota > Metazoa > Chordata > Ceratodontiformes > Protopteridae > Protopterus > Protopterus annectens. The sequence goes on from NC_056737.1 coordinate 308,323,337, forward strand.
GCAAGGCAAATCTTCACCCATTGGGGTCAACCATACTGTGATCTTTTTGCTTCCCCGGTTAACCACAAATGCTGCAGAAATTACTTTGCCCCGATTCCCCCATCAGGGGGGTCACCCAGGGAAACTCCTGATGTTCTTCGTGTTTCACTGTTGCAGTCATCACACTTGGGTTATCTGCCTGCAGGTAGCCCTCAGTCTGCCACAATACAGAGACTTAGTATTTCTGCATCAGTTGCTGTTGCTTCAGGACTGATGTTAGGTCATCAGGGGTATAAAAGCAAGCAGCCGACGGCATTACATCAGTCTTTCTTGCTGAGGAGCCCGAAGCAGAAGCAGTTCGCACGAGTGCTGGTCGGCCGCTACCTGAGTTTTCGTTTCCGAATTGAATCATCCTGAAGTCTCCTAAAGCTAAGTACCCCGTTGGAGATCCTTTTTTCTTTCTCTAACCGATGTCAGAAAAAATCAACAATTGTCTCGCCTGTGGAAAGCAAATACCACACCGAGATTTCCATTCTTACTGCATCACCTGTTTAGGCCCAGACCACGACGTACCTTGCTGTAGGTTTTGTGCTTTGTTCAATGCCCGAACTATTCTTCATTGGGCCCTTATTGTCACTAAATGCTTTCGCTCTCTGTCTCTGTATTCCGAAATGGCGTCGGTAAGCCATCCGACTACCGATCTTCTGAAAAAACGTAAGGATAAAGACGGAGACAGACCACACAGGTCCAAAACTGCCAGTGACACTTCTGTTAAGCTAGTCGCCAGTACTCAGGTGCTTTCACAGCCCCTGATGCTCGCTTCGATGGATTCACAGGCCACTACCGAGACCTGTTCGGAGTCCGGTATGCTGCGGGACTCTTCTTTTGACTACGGAACTTGTGGATGTCTCTACCTTGGATGAGTCCGGAGCTGCTGTGCAGGCACCGGCTTCCGGGGAAGTTCTTTGCATTACCGATATTTGACACAAACCGATGACAACTTTCTCATCTTCTGTTCTGTCTAAAACTACCAAGTTTCTCTAGCCAAGAGTATGAGCTACGCCTAAAAACCTGGCGACCCAAATTCAAGCACCTGCTTCCTTGCCACAACATCAGATGCTTAAAATGGCAGAAGACCTGATTTTGCTGATTAGGGGAAGCCAGTCTGCTTCCCCTGTTAAGAGAAAGAGACCTGTCCCCAAAAGCTTTAACAGACCAAGAGTCAGACTCTGAGGTTTCTAAATATGAAGACATGCCTTTATCTGCTTATTAGGATTTAGATGCAAAGGGATGCCATTCCCTCTGCTTCCCCTCCAGAGGATTTTTCTTTGGGGAAACCTTACATACTTAAGAGTGCATTTCCACTGGGAATGCCAGGATTGTCCTCAGTCCAAAAAGAGACTCTGTGAATGTTTAGATTTGCCACAACATAGACCTTTAGCTATCCCTCCTGTTCTGGATATTGTGGATGATGTCTTTATGGAATCCAGTCTAACTCCTGATACTTTACCCCCCTGCTCCAAGGAAACCAGACGTACTACAAAGTCCCTGACTCTCACAAACTTCTTTTCAAAAATCCTATTGCTGACCCAGAGGGCATTTCCCAGGAGCCTAAAGGTATAAAAGCAACTACAGCTAAGAATCCCCACCCCTTCGGATAGGGATTCCCGAGCTTTAGACAGTTGGAGTAAAAAGTATACACCTCTGCAGCTCTCGCTATTAAGGGATTGAATTGCCAGTTGCACGTGCTGAAATAGTAGCATATTATGGAACTTATTAAGCAAAAATGATCTACCTTTACAGACTGTGCAGAAAATAAAGAATTACAGGAGCTTATACATTCTGCAAGCCAAGTCATCAAGCATACCTTGTAATGTGGCTTTGATGCCCTAGAAGCATCTTGCAGGGTAGCGGTCACTGGTTCTTTACTGAGAAGGCATGCTTGGCTTAAGGAGCAGACCTTGCCAGACCACGTCCAATCAAAATTACAAGACACTCCTTTTGAACAAGGGCAATCTGTTTACCACCAAAGCGGAAGAGGTTCTAAAAAAGATGGAAGAAAAAGCTAAGTCTATGCAAACAGTCAAAGATTTTTTTGCAAGTGCAGCCTCCAAGATTCAGTAGGCATTGCCCCTCAAAACATTGGTCCTTTCCAGCCCCCTCAAGGCCATCTCAAAATAGACCCAGGGGAAACAGACCCCCCCACCCCCAGATTACAGGCTCAGGTATGCAGAGATGTAAGCAGTGGAGTATCTCCACTTCTCAAACAAGGAGTGCTAATTCACCCCCTTATGGAAAGAATTCACAATGACTTCTCAACTCCACTCCTCACCTCTGCCCAATTGCTCATGCCCCTAGGAGGAAAACTTGCCCATCATGCAAACAACTGGACCTCCATCACCAAAGACCGATGGGTCCTCAACATTGTATCCCAGGGGTACAAATTTTACTTCCACTCTCTGCCATCCCCAAAAGGGTTCCCAGGCCATCCTCCAAACCAGTGGGTAGAGGCAAAAAAACAAGTTAAATCCCTGCTCTCCTTAAGGGCTATTCAGCCTGTTCCTGCAGAACAGATAGGTCAAGGGTGTTATTCCAGACTTTTCCTGGTACCCAGAAAAGAGGGCACTTGGCGCCCTATCCTAGATCTTTCCATTCTAAACACCTTCCTCATGGTACCAAAATTCAAATTGCTCACTTTTTTCAGCAGCTTCTTCCTGTGCTGTCCAAAGATGCCTAGTAAGCCACCCTAGACCTAAAAGACGCCTGTCTGCACATCCCTGTCAGGGACTCTTACTTGGACGACTGTCTGTTTCAGGCAGTCAGGAAAAGCTGTTGCAGCACCTGACATTTGTAAAAAAACCTTCTAATCTCTCTGGGGTACACTGTTAATGAAAAGAAATCAAAACTAGTCTCCAGTCAAGAGTGTATTCCTGGGAGCAAGCTTGGACACAGCATCACAGCATCCCAGGAAAAATGAGCCTATCTCACAGGCTACTTCACTCAAATGGCCACCAGAACCCATCTATCTGCAAGGAAATTCCTGCAGGCCCTAAGGTTCATGGCCTCTTGCATTTTTCTAATTCCATATGCCAGACTGCATATGAGGAAACTTCAGTGGTACTTAAGTCTTTGGTGCCAACTTTCTTGGGACCTGGAAACTGTCATACCTTGTCTAAGGACAGAATTTCTTTGGTGGCTAGCAGCATGCAGCCACAACAAGGGACTTGCCTTTGCTCAACCCCACGCTGCCCAGACCCTAACCACAGACGCATCAGACTATACCTGGTGGGCATATCTGGACGAAATGTGCATTCAGGGCCACTGGAGCCCAAGCCAAATTCATCTGCACGTATACCAAAAAGAAATGCTAGCTGTTCAGCATGGTCTGACAGCCTTCAGATCCCTACTCTCTCCAGGACCCCTGCTAATAAAAACAGACAACACCAAGTTATGTGGTACATCAACAAGCAGGGGGGATCCCACTCTTACCCACTCTGCAGGCTAGCCATAGCCCTGTGGAACATGGCCTTGGACATGCATATTCATTTGCAAGCTCAATTCCTGCCAGGCAAACAAAACTCTCTGGCAGACGACTTGAACAGAAATCTCCTAGACCCACACAAGTGGCAATTGGACCCCAGCACTTTCAGCCTTCTAACCCAGAAATGGGGGACCCCGGAGGTGGACCTTTTTGCCTCCCCCTACAATCACCAGCTCAGCAAATTCTGTACCAGGACACCTTACAGCAGGGCCTGGAAAGTGGATGCCCTATCCTTCCAGTGGGTCAACCTGTCATTCTATGCATTTCCTTCCCTGCTTCTTCTCACAAGAATATTACTCAAGATAAGACAGGACAGACCAAGGACAATCCTGTTTGCATTGGACTGGCCACACCAGCACTGGTACCCACTACTGCGCAGCCTGTCACCGGTGCCACCCTGGCACCTACCCCAGATCCCAACCCTCCTCACTCAGCAGGAGGGACAGATCTAGCATCCACGACTGCAAACCCTGAATCTTGCAGCCTGGCTTATTCCTTGAATTCTCCCCCCAGTGACCAGCCTAAGCAAGCAGGTGCTGGACGTCATTCTTGAAGCCAGTACAAGGAAATCCTATGCTGATAAGTGGAAAAGGTATTGTTCCTGGATTCAGTTTAAAGGTGAGGATACAACACTGCCCTTCTTACCTCTAATCCTGGATTACCTAGCGGATCTACTCCACAGAGGCCTATTCTTCTCTTGATCCATGCCTCTGCCATCTAGGCTCATTACAACACTGAGCCACCTCTCTTCTCTCACCCTCTCATCAAACAGTTCCTGAGAGGGGCAAACAACTTAAGACCACCAAGGAGAGCTCCCACCCCTGCTTGGGGCCTTAACTTTTGTACTGGAAAATCTCACGCTACCCCCCTTTGAGCCTGCAGCATCAGCAGAGTTAAAGTTCCTCTCTTGGAAAACAGCCTTGCTTCCGGCCATCACTTCAGCTAGAAGAGTGTTTAAGCTACAAGCACTTATGGCTCTGGAAACCTTTATAATTTTTCATGCTGACAGGGTCTCCCTCAGGACTAATCCTTCTTTTATGCCTAAAGTGGTGTCTGGTGTGGCACTCGACCAATCTATCCATTTGCCAGCCTTCTTCCTTAATCCTCAAACTAAAGGGGAAAAGCACTCCTTAGACGTACACAGACAGCTCAGATTCTACCTTGATTAGGACTAAACCCTTCAGGAAAACTGATGAGTTACTTCTCAGTTTTGCACCAGGGGCAGAGGGCAAGGCCATTTCAAAACAAACCACTTCCAAGTGGATAGCACACTGTGTCCATTTCTGCTACAAACACAATGGGGAACCAACCCCTCAGGGGGTGAGAATGCATTCCACTAGGACAACTTCTACCCTCCTACAGCATTCCTCAGGGGAGTCCCTACCAGAGACATTCTGGAAGCTGCTACCTGAAGTTCTGTCCACACCTTCACCAAGCATTACCACCTGCCTATCTTTTCCAAATCTAGGGTGGGTTTTGCAACAGCAGTCCTGCAGGGTATACTAGCCAGCTCCAACTCTTGACTGCCTCCACCCATTCTTCAGCTTTGGGAATCAACCCAAGTGTGATGACTGCAACAGTGAAACATGAAGATTGTAGTGCAGTTGTGTACACTTACTATAAGTGTTGATGTTAGAGTGTATTCACTGTTGCAGTTCTGGTTTCCCACCCTCCAGCCCCCCTTGTCTCACACTCTCACACTGGTGTTGGCTGCCTGTTTTTATACCCCTGAAGACTTGATGTCAGTCCTGAAGCGACAGCAACCGACGCAGGAATACTAAGTCTCTGGTATTCGGGCTGACTGAGGGCTACCTGCAGGCAGATAACTCAAGTGTGATGACTGCAACAGTGAATGCACACTAACATCTACATTTATGGTAAGTGTACACAACTGTACTTTAACGATTGGGTTTCCTCTATGCTTTTCCTTCTATTCCTTATTGCCCCTTTCTAGCCTTGTCAAGCATGGTTCTCCTGCCTAAGGTCTCATCTGCAGTACCCACCTTGGATACTAGATCCCATTCTGGATCAGGCTTTCTTCCCCATTGAGGAGCATTGTTTTGGTTTCTCAAGAGCCGTCTATAAAGAAGTTGTATTCCAGTAAGTGGAAAAGGTTTTCTATTTGGGCCAGACAGCAGAATTTAGATCCATTTTCAGCCCCTATTCCTGCTGTTTTGTTGCTCTCGTATTCCCTTTTTTTAGGATAGGGTGAGATTTTCTACCATTAAGCTCCAGTTGGCTGCCATCTGTAATTTCTGTATCAGTGATGAGCCTGTCTCTTCTTCCACATTGTGCAAAGTTTTTCTAAAAAAGAGTTTTTCTTGGATCTCTGCTTAAGGATCCATCACCACCATGGGATTTGACTTTGGTGCACTGCCTTTTTAGTAGCCATTACTTCTACCAAGATGGTCTTGGAAATTGAGGCTCTGTGCATTAAGCCCCCGTTCATGATCTTTCATAAGGACAGGGTGCCTCTTAGACCAAATCCTTCCTTTCTCCCCAGTGTGGCCTCTGAAGCTAATCTCAGTCAGTTCAACTACTGGTCTTTCCGGACTCTAATAAAGGAGAATATATCTTGCATTGTTTAGATCTCCACAGGCAATTGTGTTTATTTAAAAAGGACTGAAGAGTTTATAAAGCTGGACCAGCTCTTTGTGGCTTTCTCTCAGAACAGAAAGGACCAGGCAATCTCCAAAGTGACTATTTCCAGGTGAATTGCTGGTTGTATTTCCTTCATTTATGCTAGTCGATACTTAGGACTATCCATACCAATTAAGACGCACACTCTATTAGGTCTGTTGCTATGTCTTCCTAGGTATGTACTAGACTATCGGCCCAAGGGCCTACGTAAGCCTAGCCAACTACGTTCCTTGGCTTACGCCACCCAAGAAAGTTATTTTCCTGTGCCACTGTCGAGCAGAGACACAGAAGTGATCCCCGGAGTGTATTTCCTATTTCCCATCCACTCAAGATTTTTCTTGAAGAGTGCTCATGAAGAACTTTGCTTGACCTAGATGGGTAGCCTGTTCCAGAGTATGGCAAGTCTCTGGGACAGGAACCTATCCCTCCAGCATGTCCTGTTTATTGTGGTTCATAGGTTCATACTAGGCTATCTGCCCTAGGGCATTTATAAGCCTAGCCAGAGTGTGTTTGGCTTTCGCCACCCATTTTATATTAATTTTGCTATGCCCTTTTTCGAGGTTAGTATACTGTGCCTCTGTCCAACAGTGACACAGAAGTGATACCCGGGGTAAACCTATGATCCCCCATCCACTCATCAAGATTCCTCTTGAAGAGAGTCGATGAGGGACTCTGCCTAACCTGGATTGGGATTTTATTCCAGAGTGAAGGGAGCCTCTGGGTTATGAATCTGTTCCTCCAGCATGTCCTATTTATTTCAGTGCTGAGGTTCAAGTCTCGAGCGCGTAGCTCGATGGGATTTGGTTTTTCTGAGGTGCAGCATGTCCATTAATTCCAGGTTGGACATGGCTTTATACGTCAGGCACAGATCGCCTCTGAGCAGGCAGTATGCCACTGAGTAGAGCTGGAGTTTCTTTAACCGGGCAGCATATGGCATCTGTTTGAGCCGTTTGATCCTCTTGTTGAGGAACTTTTGGGGTCTTTCCAGTTGCTGCAGGTGTCTGGTAAGGTACATCACAAAAGGGGCATTGTACTCAATTATGGGCCTGATGAGGGATGAGTAAAGAGGCACGATGACCTCCCCTGATCTAGATGTGAATCCCTTCATGATTAGGTGGGCTATATAAAATGATCTGAAGTAGTTACTTCATTTGTTCTGCAACCTGTGGGTCTCTGATCCGACCGGCAGCTTTCCAAGCTCCAAGATCCGAGCTCCTCCCCTCTACCCACAATCCCCTGTCACCACCACACTACCTCAGATCGTTTTTGCCGCAGCTTGAATAACAAGCATCTTGAGAAGAGCTCCTGAGCTTAGACAGGGAAGTGAATAATTTTCTTTCAGAGATTTTCTTAAAACTTTAAAACTTAAAAAGGAGAGTATTGTGAGTGTTTCTCTGCCCTTTTTTGTTTTCGGGATTGCGTTTTCTTTTTTATTCAAACCCTTTCCCTAGGTGTTTGGGTGTGTGAGTGTGTGTGTCAGGAAAATGGCCGAAGGCCATAAAGCTATTTTTTCAAAGTGCACTGGGTGTGGCCATAAGCTTTCCCCAGCTGATGGCCACACTCAGTGCATTATATTGCCTGGGGGTTGCCCATTTGTCTTCAGACTGCCAGTTTTGCGCAGCCTTCAACCCCCGGGCTGTGAGGGACAGAAGGAACAGGCTTATTCTGGCGGGATTGCTTCCCCCGGAGGAGGCCTCTTCCTCCTCTCCCTCCAAGGTGCAGGCTACCCAGGTAGCTTCGACACCCCTGATTCCTTCGACTCAGGCTGGGACTCAACCTCCCACTACTGCCTTGAGTACGAAGGAAGTTCAGTCTTCTCCTTCTAGGGATAAGCACAGTGAGAAGCACAGACACAAGAGGCGAGCTGAGCCTCATCCCTCGGCTCCGCCTTCAAAAATTGTTAAATCGCCTCCAAGGGTGTCTGGACCTTCTCCTTCTCGGCTCCGATCTCCTTCCTTCTCACCGGAGCCGGAGAAGGAGCTCCTATCACCCTCAAGGTCGTCGAGGCGGCCCTCCAGGCCTGCCTCTACGACCTCCTCTAGATCTACTAGGTCTCTCTCCGACGCCGACATGGATAGGATGATGCGTCGGTTTTTGAAGACCCAAATGCAGATGGGGGTGCTCCTGCCCCCCCCTCCACAGGGGGGGGGGTGCAGCTTCAATATTTGCCCCGATTACTCCTTCTTCAACCCGGATCCGGGTTTTGGAGTCTTCAGATCCAGGCCCTTTCGGAGCTGGGGTTTTGTCGGCGCCTGTGGCCCAAGCCTTCTCGACGCCGACCATACCCTTGAGTATCTCTGATCCGAGCTCTCGGGGCCGTGGGCTGGGCGTCGGTTCTGTGGGAGCGGGTGCATCTTCGGCGCCGCCTGTGTCGGAGAGCACCTCCCTTTCGGATCCGATGGCTTTGGCTCCGACCCCAATCCCTATCTCGGAGCCGAGGAGACTGCTTTCGGGGCCGGAAGAGAGTAGACCCAAATGCAGATGGGGGTGCTCCTGCCCCCCCCTCCACAGGGGGGGGTGCAGCTTCAGTATTTGCCCCGATTTCTCCTTCTTCAACCCGGATCCGGGTTTTGGAGTCTTCAGATCCAGGCCCTTTCGGAGCCGGGGTTTTGTCGGCGCATGTGGCCCAAGCCTTCTCGACGCCGACCATACCCTTGAGTATCTCTGATCCGAGCTCTCGGGGCCGTGGGCTGGGCGTCGGTTCTGTGGGAGCGGGTGCATCTTCGGCGCCGCCTGTGTCGGAGAGCACCTCCCTTTCGGATCCGATGGCTTCGGCTCCGACCCCAATCCCTATCTCGGAGCCGAGGAGACTGCTTTCGGGGCCGGAAGAGAGTAGTTCTCCCTCGGCATTCGAGGTAGTGGAGAGGGTACTGTCGGTCTTCCAGGTCCCAGACTTGGGCTTTGGATCCCTCCGCCCCCCCCCCCCCCCACTGCATACGGGCCTAACTTCCATCATCCTTCCATCGGGACAGCCTGCTCAGACCCTCCAGTTGGTTCCCTCAGAGGAACAAGAGGCCGTTGACAAGCCCTCTTCTGATGGTCCCACAGAGGAGGTGCCTCGTAAACGGACATGTAAAAGGAGGCACATGGACTCCCCTGAGTCCGTCACCACAGATACGGACTTAGAGGAAAGGGAAGGTTCCCCAAGGTCACCCCCCCCCGAAGATGTCTCCTTTGGAGACATCATGGAAATGTTGCGTATTGGGGGGGGTGGTCTGCCCAAAAACCTTCCTCGGATGAGTCCGTATTTCTGGAGACATTTGAAGCGGGCCCATCTACCTCCTGGGTGTCCCCACCGGCAGATCCCCTGGTAGATCTGACTACCAGGGCTTGGCAGGAACCCGACACCATGGAGCCTATCCCACGTCGACCAGATAAAATCCTTAGCCCCACTTCAGACAGGCAGGCTTGGGCCAAAGGGTCTCCAGTTGATGCCATGTTGGTGGCTGCTGCCACTAAAAGAGAACTCTCCCAGGAGAGCTCCACGGTACACCTGCCGGACAAGGAGTCCCGGGCACTGGACCGTATAGGGAAGCGGACCTTTGCTTCAGCAACCTTCTCCGTGAGGGCGCTGAATTATATGGCGCATATCATCAGGCTGCAACGGGATTTGATCAAGGAATACACTGCAGCTCCACCTGAGTCCATGTCGGTCGAGGACAAAACCGTGTTCTCGACATGCATGGCCACTCTCAAGTCCATTTCAAATACGTCCATGTGGCTACTGTCTTATGCTATGGACGGAGCCGCAAGGGCCAGTGGAGCAGGTGTTGTCTTGAGACGTCACGCCTGGCTCTGTCTTTGTAATTTCACGGAACCTTTCAAGGCGTCCTTCACGAACGCACCCTTTGACGGTTCTTCGCTTTTTGGCAAGACCGTACGCGATACACTAGTCCAAAGCGAGAAGGACAGGAAGATGCTGTCTGCCATCGGAGTCTGCTTCTCGAGCCCCCAACGTTCCTTCTCAAGGAATCAGAGGGGGCAAAAGAAGCTGTGGTTCCGCAAGTCTCAGCAATCCTATCCAGCTTCGGACACCGCGCCCTCCAGAGGCAGAGGAGGGCAGGGTGGACGCCAGCCCAGAGGCGGAGGGGGACCGCGTAACTTCGGGTCTAGGGAGCCTTTTTCCGAGAGACCTGCGCAGCAGCCCTGAGGGCTTACTCGACTGGCCAGCTCTGGAGACAGTTGGGGGGTGTTTAAAGCACCTGTCAATGTGGGAGTCCATCACGAACGATCGATGGGTGCTCCGAATTATATCCAGAGGCTACAAAATTCCCTTCCTATTTCGTCCTCCCTCAGGTGGTCGCCTCCCCGATGTCCTACCCAATCAGAGAGAGGCGGCGACCGTAGAGATTTCAAATTTGTTAGAAAAAAGAGCCATCCAGCGGGTCCCCCCAGACCAATCCGGATTGGGCTACTACTCAAGGTTCTTTTTAGTGCCAAAAAAGATGGGGGACCTCAGGCCCATTCTAGACTTGTCCGCCCTGAACATGTTTCCGGATGGTCACTCTACAATCTGTTCTCCCCTTAATGCAGGAGAACGACTGGATGTGCTCTGTAGACCTCAAGGACACGTACTACCACATTCTAATGGACAGACGGTCCAGGAGGTTCCTCCGCTTCCGGCTGGGGGCCAGTCATCACCAGTTCAGGGCCCTTCCGTTCGGACTCGCCTCAGCCGCCAGGGTGTTCACCAAAGTCATGGCAGTGGTTGCGGCCCACCTGAGGCTTCAGGGCATAAGGGTCTTTTCATACCTAGATGACTGGCTCCTCACAGCAACCAACAGGCATCAACTTTGTACCGCGAGAGACTATGTGCTGTCTCTTGCTGACAGCTTGGGCAACTCAGTCAACATACCGAAGTCTTTTCTTCATCCTGTGCAAGCATTAGATTTCATAGGAGCCAGGCTAGATTCCCGATCTTCTTGGGCATTCTTGACCTCGGACTGGCTGTCCAGCCTCTCACTCCAAGTTTTGGCTCTTCTTCACACCAAAGCTCCGCCGGCGGAGTTAGTCCTGAGGGCACTAGGCTCGATGGCAGCGGCTATTGGCCTCTGTCTCCATGCTCGCCTAAAGATGCGTATATTACAGTGGACACTCCAAGTTCACTGGTCACTGTTACTCCACCCATTGAACAATCCTATCCCCCTGAGCAGAGTTTGCACGGAATCCCTCCTTTGGTGGCTTCACTCCCCAGAACTCAGGCAAGGGAGACCCTTTGTGACCCCCCCCCCAGGTCATGTTAACCATGGATGCTTCTCGCCTAGGGTGGGGGGGGGGGGCATTGTTTGGGCAGAAACATCCAAGGTACGTGGACCTTGTCTGAGACCTCTTTGCACATAAATGTTCTGGAGATGAGGGCGGTGCTTCTAGCGTTGCAGGCTCTCCAAGACCTTCTACCTCTAGGAACGATTGCAATACAGACGGACAATATGTCAGTGGTCTGGTATGTAAACAAACAAGGGGGAACCAGATCCTACCCTCTTTGTCGAGAAGCCATGAGAGTTTGGGAATGGGCGATATCCACCAACCGCTTTCTGATAGCAACGCACATTCCGGGACGATCCATCATTCTGGCGGACAAATTGAGTCGAGTAATTCTCAGTCCTTACGAGTGGTCTCTCAATCCGAAAGTTGTGAAGGAAATTTTCCACAAGTGGGGTTGGCCTCGCTGCGATCTCTTTGCTACTCCCCAAAACACAAAATGCAGCGAGTTCTTCGCAATTCTTCCCCCAGAAGGGGAGAGCCCCAGAGATGCTCTGATTCATGCTTGGCCTCCCGGTCTACTCTATGCTTACCCTCCGTTTCCGCTCATGGCGAAGTTCATTCAGAAAGCCGCACGGTTGGGGAGCAAAATTATCCTCATAGCCCAATTCTGGCCTCGTCAAATCTGATTTCCATGCCTGCGGTCTCATAGTCTCTCCTCCCCTTTAATTCTGGATCCCATTCCAGATCTGATATCGCACCCAACGGGGTGCCCAACACCGAACCTGGTCAACCTCAAGCTCGCGGCTTGGTTGATCCAGTTCTACTAATGGCAAGGACTCCCGGTATCTCGTCACCAGTGAAAACTATTCTGGTAGCGGCTCATAAACCATCCACCAGGAAAATCTATAATAGTAAGTGGAAAAGATTTTCTATCTGGGCTAACAGCCAAGGTCTTAACCCATTTACTGTTCCGATTCCTACATCTTGGATTTTTTGTCCATGATTTTTGAACAAGGGGCCAGTACATCAACGGTCAAAGTACAGTTGGCAGCAATATCCCATTTTCATGTGGGAGACGGATTAGGATCTCTAGCATCTACAAAATTGTGTAAGACATTCTTGCGTGGCGTTTTCCTTCTCAAACCACCAGTGAAATCCGTGACTCCCCCTTGGGACTTAACCTTTGTTCTGCAAGCCTTAACGAAACCTCCGTTTGAACCTGCAGCTTCTGTACCCCTTAAATTTCTGTCCTGGAAAACAGCATTCTTGGTAGCCATAACTTCTGCTAAAAGGGTTTCAGAGCTCCAAGCTTTGTGCATGAAACCTCCCTATCTTATTTTCCACAATGACAGAGAGTCTCTCAGGACTAACCCGTCTTTCTTACCAAAAGTGGAATCTGTGGCAAATCTCAATCAGACTATCAATCTGCCAGTGTTTTTCAAAAATTTTCAAAATAAGGGAGGATACATGTTGCATACACTAGACGTACATAGACAGTTGCGTTTTTACCTGCACAGGACCAAAGATGTTCGTAAGGCTGATCAACTTTTTGTGTCATTTGCTCCCTCATTCATGGGAAAACCTATATCCAAAGTGACACTGGCTAATTGGATTTGTCAGTGTATTTCTCAGGCTTATAAGGCATCCGGCAAAACAACCCCATTCAAAATCCGTGCACATTCCACAAGGTCCATCGCAACTTCTGCAGCCTTCTGGTCCAGGATGCCATTGGACGACATATGTTCAGCAGCCACTTGGTCCTCTGCTCATACGTTTATTTCTCATTATAAGCTGGATATGATATCTAGAAGCAGTGCGTCCTTTGGCTCCGCGGTACTTCGGAATATCCTCCCATAAACCACCCAGGTTTCTTTGTTTAGGTAGCTGGGGACTCTGTCCCACAGGTTGCAGAACAAATGAAGTAATTACTTCAGATTTAGAAGTTATGTACTCACCATAACGTTCCATCTGAGTAGGTACTTCATTTGTCTGCAACCATTCCCCCCCTGCCATCCCCCTAACCTGTATCGGGTTTCTAGGATCTTCATGATTCTTGAGAATATCTGAACCTGTTTTTTACAGGTTTTTTCAGGTGATACAGCAAAACCTATCGGAGGTAGTGTGGTGGTGACAGGAGATTCTGGGTAGAGGGGAGGAGCTAGGAGCTCGGATCTTGAAGCTTGGAAATCTGCCGGTTGGATCCGAGGCCCACAGGTTGCAGACAAATGAAGTACCTACTCAGATGGAACATTATGGTGAGTGCATAACTTCTAATTTTTCTAACCACTTTGGCCATGTGGTTGTCAAATGAGAGATTGCTATCAACTTGGGTCCCCAGGTCCCTAATTACTTCTTCCATACTTAATGGATTACCACCTGTGTGGTAATTTGTGGGCACTTTGTTTTTGCCAAAGGGGATGACTATACACTTTTAGGCGTTTAGCTTGAGGCCATGGCTCTGGCAACAGTTGTCTGTTTCTGTGAGGCCCTTTTAGAGGATGCTTGTGTCGGCTGGAGAGTCTATTATGACGCCCAGTTTGCAGTCATCTGCGAACTTGGTCAGCCACAGTCCTTCTGTGTTGGCCTGTACCTCCGAGAAATATATAACGAACAAGGGAGGTCCCAGGACTGAGCCTTGTGGGATGCCACTTGTAACTGGTTTGGAGTCTGACATGGCTCCAGCAATTCTAACTATGTGGGTTCTGTCCTTGAGCCAGTTTGCAACCCATCTAGTGACATAGGGGTTTATATTTAAGCTGGTGAGCTTATCTATAATGCCTGAGTGGGGTATTGTATCGAAGGCTTTTGCGAGGTCCCGGTAGGCTGTGTGGACCACCTTCCCCTCGTCAATGGCCTTGGTGACTGTTTCAAAGAAATCGACCAGGTTTAAGAGGCAGGATCTGCCCTTAACAAAGCCGAACTGGGTAGGATCCAGTGTCTGTAGGCCCCCAATATCTTTATTTATGAGGTCCATGATGATCCTTTCCATAGCTTTGCAAACCAACCTAGTCGGGCTTATGGGGCGATAGTTTCCGGGATCCGTTGAGGCACCACCATTGTGGAGAGGGACCACTGTTGCTGTACGCCACTCTTTGAGTACATATCCTGTGGTAAGGCTGAGATTGAACAGTAGTTTTATGTTTGGGTTTAGCTCTTCTTGGAGTTCATGTAGAACGCAGCCTGGGACACCATCTGGTCCCATTGATGCTGTGTTTTTTGCTTTGGAGAGGGCGGCTCTTACCTGAGCATCTGAGATGTCAGGGGGGCAGCACTCTGCTGGGATAGATATTTGCCCGTTTGGTGGGTGGGGGAGTTTGTGCTGAACCTGTCAGCTAGGATGTTGGCAGTGTCTGTGGGTTCGGTGTATTTTTTTGTCATTTTGGACTAATTCTGAGCATATCTGGGAATTCCCACCCAAGTTTCTAACATAACTAAATAAAGCCTTGTGATTATCCTTAGTGTCCTGTGCAGTTTTTCTCTCGAAGCTGGCCTTAGACGATTTTGAGTGCCCGTAGTTTTTTTGCTAACACTGGTCAGAGATGCCCTCCCTTTTTGGGATTTTGCTCTATCATGTAGTAGCTTCCTCCTTCTGTTGTATAGTTTGTTTATGGCTGGGGTCCACCAGACAGGACGTCTGCCTTTGGAGGATTGGGTCTTGGTTTTATTTGGGATTGCATGATCCATGCATTCCTGAAGGTGTTCATAGAATGCGTTTATAAAGGATTCTGCGGTCTGGGCCGTATTTTCCACAGGCCCGGGGGCTTTGAAGGATTCCACCTCAGTTTTGAGGAGTGTGAAATTTGCTTTAGAGAAGTTTTTCACTGTAGTTTTCTGGGCAGGGGGTGGGGCCGGGATGTGAATATCCAGTGAGATTAGTTTATGGTCTGATCTTACCAGTGAGTGATACACTTCTGGTCTGGAGCATAGAGTCCCCATGTTGGTGATGATCAGGTCCAGTATGTTTTCCCCTCTTGTGGGAGTGGTAACAAGTTGTTCCATAGCATTTGAGTGTATAAATTGTAGGAACCTTTGAGCTAGGGTGTTGGAGCTAGAGTAATGCTCCCAGTCAATGTTTGGGTAGTTGAAGTCGCCCAATATAATGGTGTTTGGAGAGACCTTCATATTTTCCAGTGTTCTCAGGAAGGCCGAGTGGAGTTCCTGGGTTTGGGAGGGTGGTCTGTAGCAGGCTATAAACTGGAAGGCAGTTTTACCCACTGTTAGTTGCACATGGATAGTCTCTGATGCTTCGTGCTGTGTCACCAACCTGGAGGTGTGGGTATCTTTGACGAATATTGATACTCCCCCTCCTTTTCTGGTTCGGTCCAAGTTTTGGGGCCGAAAAGCATGGTATGAGGTATAATCTGGTAGTGCTGGGGTGCTCTTGGTAGCCTTGAACCAGGTTTCTGTTACTGCACAGATATCTATGTTCTCCATGCTAAGGAGAGTTTCGAGTACATGCATCTTGAGGTTTAGACTTCTGGCGTTGAGTAGCATTACTCTTAGTTTCTTATCCCTTGTGATACCTATGGGGGTGGGTTTGTCTTTTGAGCCTTGCCTAAAAAAGGCACTATGGGGGTAGCAAGAGCCTTTGCCAATATCTGAAAGCCCAGGGGTGACAGGTGCAAGCCGTCCCTAGCGAAGCATCGTGGCTTGTCGAGCATGTCATCCCAGGCTGACAGGCATTGGATCCCCTTTGAATGACACCAATACTTAAGCCAGTTGTTGAACTTGATCATCTTGTCTTCATATTGTGGCATCATTCTTGGTGAGGGTAAGATGCTACTCAAGGTCAGGGTCATACCGGCCTGGGCTACATGCTCAGAGAGCTCCTCTATGTCTCTCTTCATGTAGTCCAGGGAGGTACATCTCAGGTCATTCACACCATCATGGACAATGACTGAGTCATATTTGTACTTGCCTTGGAGTGACCTGAGTGCTTGTGTTATGTGGCGGATCCTAGTGCCCGACAGGCAGCTCACCGTGACCTTCTCCTTGTTCAGCCTGGTGAGTGGGACGTCAGTGTGCCTGACGATAGTCACCTATTACAAGTGTATCAGGTGTGTTGTTTAGCCTTAAGGGCTGTGACTGTTCGGCACACTGGCTTTGTGAGCTATGTGTTGCATATGTTTTGTTTTGGGGTAGCGGTTGCTTGGGTGTCTTCTTTGGAGGTCTCTGCTGCTTAGGCTGATTTTTATTTAGAGCCTCCGAGTATGTTTTTGTGTGTTTGTGTTTGGTTTGCTGTCGTGGTAGGTCTATGTGAGACTGAAATTGTAGTGAGTGTGGTTTCCTTCTCCTCCTGACTGGTTACGCCAGTACTGAATTGAGAAAGCTTAGCCTCCAGTTTGGCTATATTGTTGCATCTCTCACATGTGTTGGAATTTGTTGGGAGGAGGAGAGGGTTGTCTTTGTACTTGAGGCAGTTGTAACATTGCCTCCAGATTCAACAGCTGAACCGGAGAGGAGATTGACAACTGACCTTTGGACATGCTAGAATAGTATTTGGGAATTCCTTTATAATTGAAAAAAGGGCCAATGGGGAACAAGGTACTCAAGGGGAGTTTGTGAGGGTGTAGTGCTTTTAATTTTTTAGTGTTGACTTATATAATTGCTTTAGTGAGCAAGTGCCAGGTAACTTAAATGCAATGTGTTACAGGTAACTTAAATGCAAAACAACAAACAGTAACTTTCTTTCAAGTGAAACAAGGAAATAAGTACAGTAAGCAATGCAGATATCACTAGGGATCCACAGAAGCACTGAAAAGCCGCATTTTAGGTGGAATTAGCGTTTCAGAGAAATAACAAGCATACAAACAAAGCTAGATTCAGCAGGCCTGGATCTGGTCTATGCTATGGCAAACAAGGTGTACCAATTTCAGTAAGAAGCAGTTCAAATATGCAGGCACTATAAGCCTTTAACCAGAAATTCCCAGCTCAGAAGAGCAGAGTCCAGCCTCTCCTCCCACAAGAGTGCAGACCACGAACCCTCTTAATGTAAAATAACTGGCCTGAAGCCCAAGTGCTTAAACCAGAATTAATACACTTTTAGAATAACAAACACTGAGCCCTCAATCATCAGTTCCCAACTTAGAAGGATGTAAGCTACCTGTCCCGCCACTACAATGCAGACCTCAAACCTTCTTAATGTAAAACAACTGGTCTGAAGCCCAAGTGCTTAAACTAAAAGGCTTGGAATGAGTTGCACCAAGCAGTAATAAATACAATTGAGTACTTTTTAAGATGACGCAAAATAAAGTAGGAAGAAACACAAATACAGTAAAAGCAGATAAAAATTTTTTTTTTTTTTTTTTTTTTGAGTGAGCAAATGAGATATGCCCAGGAGGAGTATCCAAGTGCAAATTTACAAGAGGGGCGGGCAGTTTCAAAGCCACCAAGATTAACACCAAGAGTCACAACTTCCAGCTAGATATTACTCAATGCAACACAAGCAAATTACTTTAAATCGTGTATTATTTGATAAAAGTGCAGATAAAAATTTGCTTAGCTTCACTTATGCGTTCAGTTGATTGCATGCAGATCTTAGCCTGCCAAAGCTCACAGTTTAAACAGAAAATAATTCACTGTACCACTTGTATAAGACAGAAACTGAATAACAATGAAGGAAACTACCCCCACGTATCACTGGCTATGCAGGTTTTTTAACAAGCTTTAACTGAAAATACCACTTGTATAAGACCTACTGAAAAACAGAGTCACAACTTCCAGCTAGATATTGCTCAATGCAACACAAACAAATTACTTTAAATTGTGTATTATTTGATAAAAGTGCAGATAAAAATTTACTTAGCTTCACTTATGCATTCAGTTGATTGCATGCAGGTCCTAGCCGGCCAAAGCTCACAGTTTTGACTCTGTTTTTCAGTAGGTCTTATACAAGTGGTATTTTCAGTTAAGGCTTGTTAAAAAAACCTGCATAGCCAGTGATAAGTGGGGGTAGTTTCCTTGACAAGCTTTAGGTCCCTAGAGCGTGTAGCTCGGAGGGATTGGGATTTCTTTAGGTATAGCATGTCCGACAGCTCTGGGTTTGACATAGCATTATATGTTAGGCAGAGATCACCTCGGAGTAGGTGATAAGCTACGGAGTAAAGCTGCAGTTTTTTGAGACTCTCAGTGTAGGGCATTTGTTTGAGGCCAGTAATCATCTTTGTGAGGTACTTCTGTGGCCTTTCCAGCTGCTGCAGGTGTCTTGTGAGGTACATTCCAAAAGGGGCGTTGTACTCTATAATGGGTCTAATGAGTGTCGAGTAGAGAGGAACAGTGACGCCTTTTTTTTTTCCTGGATGAGAACCCTTTCATGATGAGGTGTGCCACGTAGAAGGACTTCCTGACTACTGTGGCGATGTGACTATCAAAGGAGAGACTACTGTCCACCTGAGTCCCAAGGTCTCTTATCACACATTCAGTGTTAAGTAGATTGCTGCCTATGTGGTAGTTCATGGGTACAGAGTTTTTACCAAAGGGATAACACTGCACTTTTTGGCATAGAGTTTGAGGCCATGGCTCTGACACCAGGCATCTGTCTCAGTGAGGTCCTTCTGTAGGATGTCCACATCATTTGCGGACTTGATTATGGCTTTTAGTTTGCAGTCATCTGCGAACTTCATTAACCAGAGGCCTTTTGTGTTAGCCTGTACTTCAGAAAAGTAGATACCAAACAGGAGCGGTCCCAGGACGGAACCCTGTGGTACTCCACTTCTCACTGCTTTGAGGTCAGATTTGGAGTCTGCAGCTTTTACAGTGTGGGTTCTGTCAGTGAGCCATTTGGCAACCCATCTTGTCTCATAGGGATTTACACCTAGTTTAGTGAGTTTAGCTGTAATTCCAGAATGGGGGATGGTGTTGAAAGCCTTGGTGAGGTTAAGAAAGGCTGTGTGAACCACCTTACTCTCATCTATGGCTTTGGTGACTGCCTCAAATAAGTCGATCAGGTTCAGGAGGCATTATCTGCCTTTCACAAACCCGAACTGGGTGGGATACGGAGTTTGGAGGTTACCAATGTCTTTGTTAAAGAGTTCCATGATGATACGTTCCATGGTCTTGCAGACCAGGCTCGTCAGGTTAATATTTCGATAGTTCCTGGGATCAGTGCTGGATCCCCCTTTGTGGAATGTGGGATAACTGTTGCTGTGCTCCATTCAGTGGGTACAAAGCATGATGCAAGGCTATTATTCAACATGGTGCTTAAGTGGGGAGCCAGTTCATTCTAAAGTTCATGTAAAACGCAGCCTGGGATGTTGTCCGGTCCCATGGATGCTGTGCTTTTGGCTTTAGAGAGTGCAGCTTTTACCTGCGTAGTTGTGATTACAGGGACTCTGCATTCTTCCTGTAGAGTTATGGGCCCTTTAGGGGGTGAGGGGTGGGTAAAGTTAGCACTAATCTGCCAGGATGTTGGCAATATCAGTTGGTTCTGTAATTTTCGTGCCGTTGTGCTTTAACTCAGAAGCAGATCTGGGTGTTGCCATCGAGATTCTTGACATAGCTATGGAATGCTTTGTGGTTGTCCTTAGAATTAGTGGCAATTTTGTTTTCGTAGATAGCTTTGGAGGATCTTATAAGGGATCTCAGCTTCTTACTGAGACTGACCAGGGAGCTCCTCCACTCGTGGGATTTTACTCCCTTTTGCAACAGTTTCTTCCTTCTGTTGTACAGTTTGTTTATGACAGGGGACCACCAGATTGGCTTCATTTTTTTGGAGGATAGCATCTTGATTCTGTTAGGGATAGCATGATCCACACACTCGTGTAAGTGCTTATAGAGTGCATTTGTGTAGGATTCAGCAGTCATAACTGTATTGTCCGTCTGCATGGGTGTCATGAAGTTCACCACTTCTGTCTTTAGCAGCATGCCTTTTTAACTAGACTTTTGCTTGGTGAGATTTGTGCTGCTGTGACTTGGTCTAATCCACATACTCCATTTCGCACTACAAATTTGAGTTGGTATCTAGGAGCAGAGCTTCCTCTGGTTCCTCTGTGATCTGGCATATCCTTCCTTGAGACCACCCAGGGTACATAGTAGCTGGGGACTCTGACCCATCTGTGAGGAATAATGACACGGATAGCATCAGATTGTTATGTACTTACCATAGCTTGGCATCTGTGCTAGCCAGTGTCATTATTCATCACATTCCCGCCCTCCTTCCCCCTTCCTTCTGGGGGGGGGGGTCTGGTGAGGCTGAAATGGCTTGCATATGGTGAGAAGTTTTTTGGCTTTTGTTGCAGATGTTTGTTTTTGCGTTTTAGCTAGTTTAGCAAACTCGATCTTAGGGTCAGAAGGTAGCGAGGGATTATGGGAAGGAGAGGAGCTTGAGCTCTGGATCTGTCTGAGAAGTTGCCGTTTCACATCCGAGGTAAGATCATAGACCAGTCTGTGATGAATAATGACACTGGATAGCACAGATGCCAAGTTATGGTAAGTACATAACTCTTATTTTCTCTTTGGTAACAGATAGTTTCAGACAAATGGTTTCTGAAGATCATTCATAAAGGGTACAGATGGCAGTGGGAGGAAACTCACCCATGTTAGGTAGTCTGATCTCGCCTTCATTTTTACATATGGGTTCAGAGCCGATCCTCTGCTCCGACTCAGCCGATTAACAAGCTGGAAGACTTCTGGTTGGCTCATGGCTAAGCAGGTATCCCATGATGCACCAGTACAGTCCCCAGATGTCCTTCAAGGATGCATCTGCAGTCTTCACAAATGGGTTGTCCTGTCGTCAGGCAGCCCTTCGGTCGGCCGGATTCCAAAGTCTGGGTCTGGCTTCGGCTGGTGTCGCACTTCACCCGATGTCATTGCGGCAGTTCTTCGGGTATAAAGGCATCAGCCGACGCCATTTTCCTCAGTCTTTCTTGCCGCGTGGCGCCCGAAGCAGAAGCTGTTCGCAAGTGCCGGTCGGTCAGATCCAGAGATTACTACTACCGAATATTACTTTGAAGACTTCTAAAAAGCTAAGTACCCCGTTGGGGACTCTTTCTTGCCTCAGCCGATGTCAGAGAAAGTGAATAACTGTTTATCTTGTGGGAAACAAATACCTCATAAAGATTTCCACTCCTATTGCATACATTGTTTAGGCCCAGACCACGACGTAGCAGCTTGTCTAGCCTGTGCTTCTTTTAACCGACGGACGCTTAGACGTCGGTCGGAGTTTGCCGAACAGATTTTCGGCTCCGATTTTGCATATATTATGCCGTCGGATCCTCCGACTACGCAAAGTACCAAAAAACGCAAAGAAAAGGACCGACACTCGCGGTCCGCGGTTTCGGCCGAAACCGCGGTTAAGCAAACCACGAGTGTCTCAGTTTCGGCCGAAACCGAGCAAGCGGTTCTTTCTTCAGCCGAAATCATGCCTTCTACCGAGGCCTCTTCTAACCTGGTAGAAACGGCTTCTGAAATCCAACCTTCTGTTGCGGTTTCACAGGCTTTATCAGATACCATTCCCCTGGATATTTCTACCCCTGCACGTGGAGCTAATAGGCCTCCTGCAGCAATGCCTATTAAGGCCTTTGCCAGGGCTAAAACAGCCAAAGCATCAAAAACGGTGCCTGCCAAGCCCCCCTCTCTCAGGCCCAGCACCAGCTCCCATATGCTTACTTTGGCTGAGGATCTCATCTCTTTAATTCGTGGAGCCCAGCCTCATCCAGACAGGGCCTCTCTCCCTCCTCCAGAAAAAAGGCCTAGAGCAGAGCCCCCTGAGCCAGTATCCACAGATGATTCCTCTGATGACTCAGAACATACAGACACTCCTGAGGCTGCTTATTCTCCTTACGAAGACTCTGATGCTGAGGAGTCCATCCCTTCAGCCTCTCCTCCTGAGGAATTTTCCTTTGGGGAAACCTTGCATGCTATGAGGGAACAATTTCAGTGGCAGGGCCAAGATTTCTCAGACTCCAGAAAAAGGCTTAGGACCTTTCTACATTTGCCACAGCATAGGCCTTTAGCTATACCTCCAGTACTTTCTGTTGTTGATGATGCATTTAATGATGATTGCACTGCTCCTGATTCATTACCTCCGGCTCCTGCTAAGCCAGATAGGTTCTACAGGGTCCCGGACACTCATCACCATTTCTATAAGGCTCCTTTTGCAGATCCAGAGACTATCTCCCAGGGTCCTAAAGCCGTAGCAGCTACTTCCACTAAAAACCCCCTCCCCTCTGAAAGGGAATCCAGGTCCTTAGAGAGATGGGGTAAAAAAAGTTTACACCTCTGCTACTTTGTCAGCTAGAGCTTTGAACTGCCAATTTCATATGATTCAATACCAAGAGTTTATGCTTGACCAGTTGACTAAAAAGCTGTCCTCTGAAGAATCTTTAGGTAAGAAATATATTCAAGAAATGGTACATAACATACAGCAGGTTAGTAACCATTCTTTAAAATGTGGCTATGATGCACTGGAGGCTTCCTTTAGATCAGCCATGACTGGCACAGTTATCAGGAGGCATGCATGGCTGAAAGAACAGGCATTACCAGACCATGTCAAATCAAAGCTTTTGGATGCACCTATGGACAAGATCAGTTTATTTGTTTCCCCTGCGCAACAGGTACTAAAAAAGATGGAAGAGAAAGCAAAATCTGTACAAACAGTGAAAGATTTCTTACAAGTTCAACCTCCAAGGTTTAGCAGGAACTGGCCCTCCAAGAATTGGTCCTTTCCAGACTCCTCTAGGGCACAAAGAGGCAGGAATAGGCGCTCAAGAGGCAGAAACCAAACCAGGGGTGCCTACAGGGGACGCCAGTGGCAAGGTAACAACCAGCGAGGCACGGATGCAACCACCACCACTACAACAACTCATTCACAGTGACTTGGCGGTGGCACCGCCTACCAGGGAACAACTAGAAGCACCCTTAGGCGGAAAGCTAACCTTATTTTCAAAGAACTGGCATTGCATCACAAGAGAAAAATGGATTTTGCAAACTATAGACAAAGGTTACAGGTTCCATTTCCATACTCTACCAAGCAAAAGAGGAATGCCAAACCTGCCACCTACTCAAAGGACAGAAGCTCTAAAGCAAATATCTCAATTACTAAGAATGAGAGCTGTGGAAAAGGTACCACCTTTGGAGCAAGGAAAGGATTTTACTCCAGACTCTTCCTGGTACCAAGAAAAGAAAACAAATGGAGGCCTATTCTAGACCTGTCCGCTTTAAACACATTCCTCATTGTTCCAAAATTCAAAATGCTGACCCTACAGCAGCTTCTTCCCATGCTGGGCAAGGAGTCTTGGCTGGTAACTCTAGATCTCAAGGAGGCATACCTGCACGTCCCCATAAGACCAATTTGCAGAAGATACCTCAGATTTCTTGCAGGATCCGAGCATTATCAATTCTCAGCATTGCCCTTTGGCTTATCTACTGCCCAGAGTGTTCACGAAATGCCTGGCATCAGTAATCGCTCATTGCAGACTTCAGGGGATTCAAATCTATCCCTACCTGGACGACTGCCTGATACAAGCGGACAACAAAATAAAACTAACAGAAGACCTACAAAGAGTCATTTACCTGCTGCAAGCCCTGGGATATACAGTCAATATAAAAAAGTCAAGGCTGATTCCATCCCAAAGAATAACCTTTCTGGGTGCAGAACTGGACACATCAAATCAAATGGCATCCCTAACTGCAGAAAAGAAAGAGCAGCTTCCTCTCTACTTCTTGGCATTAACAAAGCAGAACCATCTAACTGCAAGAAAAGTGCTGCAAGCTCTAGGCTTCATGGCATCCTGCATAATACTGGTCCCTCATGCCAGGCTGCATATGAGAAAGCTACAATGGTACCTAAAGAATTTGTGGTCTCAACACAAGCACAGCCTAGAAACCAAAATTCCAATGATTCCCTGCCTGAAGAAAGAGTTCCTATGGTGGGCTCAGGCCTGCCAATCAAACTCAGGATTGCCCTTCTGCAAAAGCCAACCAAAACAAACCATCACGACAGATGCCTCAGACCTCGGTTGAGGGGCACACATGCTGGACAGGTGCATTCAAGGCCTATGGACTCAAGACCAGCTGCACCTGCACATAAATCTAAAGGAAATGATGGCAGTAAAATTGGCAATCCAGGCCTTCAAACCTTTTCTCCAAGAAGGTCAGCTGATGATAAGGACAGACAACACCACAGTTATGTGGTACATCAACAAACAGGGAGGCACACACTCATATCCTCTATGCCGGCTGGCACTGGACCTATGGGATGTGACTCTGGGCTACAACATTCAGTTACAAGCAATTTATGTACCAGGGAAGGAAAACATTCTAGCAGACATATTAAGCAGAACTACCACAGATGCCCACGAATGGATGCTGCATCCGGACATCTTCAAAGCCATCACAAGAGAATGGGGATTACCACAAATAGACTTGTTTGCATCCCCACTCAATCACCAGCTAAAGAAATTTTGCACAAGGACGTACCACCCACTTGCTTGGAAGGTGGACTCCCTATCTTTCAGTTGGAAAAACCTGATAGCATACGCATTCCCACCACTTCCTTTGATGCACAAGGTGCTTCTGAAGATCAAAGAGGAACATCCGAGGATCATTCTGATAGCTCCAAACTGGCCAAGACAACATTGGTATCCATTGCTGAGGAGCATGTCCCGGGAACAAATATGGACACTGCCCCTGATCCCTTTACTGTTAACACAGAACAACTTCAACATCCTGCATCCAAACCTGAAAACTCTGCAGCTAACTGCCTGGAACATTACATGACAACAATTAACCCAAATTTATCCCAAAGGGTTAAGGACATAATCCTGGAGGCTCGAAGACCTTCAACAAGAAAGAATTATGCAGCAAAATGGAAAAGATATCTCACTTGGAGTACTGCAAAGGGGCAAGAAGTGACACTGATGAACATAGCCAACATCCTGGAGTACTTGGCAGAGCTCTTCCATACAGGCCTGTCCTACTCTTCCATCAAGATACATGCCTCAGCTATTTCAGCAGAATACAGCTTGGATCCTCCTGTCTTCTCGCATCCTCTGCTCAGACAGTTTCTGAGAGGAACTAAAAATGTGAAACCTCCCTGGAAACCTCCATTACCAGCATGGGACTTGAACTTTGTACTAGAAAAATTGACACTTCCCCCTTTCGAACCAGCAGCAACAGCAGAATTACAATACTTATCCTGGAAGACTGCATTCCTGCTGGCAATAACTTCAGCAAGAAGGGTCTCTGAACTACAGGCATTAATGGCAGTGCAACCCTTCCTGATCTTCCATCAAGATAGTGTCCATGAGAACAAATCCCACATTTATGCCTAAGGTGGTATCCAGAGTCTCTTTAAATCAGGCTATCCACCTTCCTACATTCTTCCCCAACCCACAGAACAGGGGAGAAAGGCTACTACATACCTTGGATGTGCATAGACAATTACGCTACTACCTGGACAGGACAAAAACCAATAGAAAAACTGACCAGCTTCTGGTAGCATATGCAACAGGGAAGGAAGGAAAACCAATTTCAAAACAGACAATCTCCAAATGGATAGGAAATTGCATTAGATTTTGTTACTCCTGTCATGGAAAGAAAACTCCAGAGAACATTAGGCCTCACTCCACAAGGGCTACAGCCACTACCACAGCTTTCTTACGAGGAGTGGCTACCAAGGACATTATAGAGGCTGCTACTTGGACCTCCGTGCATACATTTGCCAAGCATTATAATTTACCTTTATACTCTAGATCCCGAGCTGGTTTTGCCACTGCTGTTTTGCAAGAGATCCTAACTACACCATAATCTCTACTCATTCCTCCTCCCCTAGTTTAGCTATGGTATTCTACCCATTTGTGAAGACTGCAGATGCATCCTTGAAGGACATAGTACAGTTTTGTACCTACCATAAATGTAGATGTCCGATAGGAATGCATCTGCAGTCAGGATTACCCTCCCTCCTTCCCTCTGAGGTACTCCTAGGGTATTTGCCAACCTTCAGCTAGCTTGGGGGGGATCTATTATGGTGTATTTGTTTGTATATATGTACATACATGCTTATTTTGTGTGTTTGCTCTCTACTATTTGGAAACTTTGGCATTTATCCAAATTTAGCCATCCAAGAGGGCACCTGGCATCTGGGGCAAGAAACACGGAGGAAAATGGCGTCGGCTGATGCCTTTATACCCGAAGAACTGCCGCAATGACGTCGGGTGAAGTGCGACACCAGCCGAAGCCAGACCCAGACTTTGGAATCCGGCCGACCGAAGGGCTGCCTGACGACAGGACAACCCATTTGTGAAGACTGCAGATGCATTCCTATCGGACATCTACATTTATGGTAGGTACAAAACTGTACTATCTCATTTGCCACGTTGACGAGTTCGGTTGTGCTTCTCTGGGCTCTGGCTAAGTCTTTCAAAATTCTTCATATTGTATCATGTTTTATGCTTTATTATTGTATACTTAGTATTGCTAATATATCAGGCAGTTGCTTTGCTTGCCTTTTTTGAGTGCAACTTAGTTTTCTAATTGTTTATTGGTATCCTGTGTGCCAGTTAGTTTTAGGCACTGTTGCGCATTGTTTGATTATTAGGTAGAGTTTTTGGAGGTTTTCGGCTCCTAGTCAACAGGGGCTCCTGTTGTCTTGTCTGTTGTTATTCTGACCTTTTTTGGTCTCCGTTACCAGTTGGTTTCTGCTATTTTGACATTGTTTTTGGTGGGGATCCGCTTGTGAAGTTACTAGGATTGCAAGTTAATTACCTGTTTTTTCTTAAGAATAGAAAGTTTTTGTGTCATTTGCAGTTTCTCTTGTGTGCACAAGCTTTCCTTTCTGGTCTGTTTAAGTTAGAAGACCTAGTTTCACTACACCGGGCTAGGCCCGATGTCCTTCAAGGATGCATCTGCAGTCCTGACAAATGGGTTGTCCTGTCGTCAGGCAGCCCTTCGGTCGGCCGGATTCCAAAGTCTGGGTCTGGCCTCGGCTGGTGTTGCACTTCACCCGACGTCATTGCGGCAGTTATTCAGGTATAAAGGCATCAGCCGACGCCATTTTCCTCAGTCTTTCTTACCGCGTGGCGCCCGAAGCAGAAGCTGTTCGCAAGTGCCGGTCGGTCAGAACCATAGATTACTACTACCGAATACGTCTACAAAGACTTCTAAAAAGCTAAGTACCCCGTTGGGGACTCTTTCTTGCCTCAGCCGATGTCAGAAAAAGTGAAGAATTGTTTAACTTGTGGGAAACAAATACCTCATAAAGATTTCCACTCTTACTGTTTGCCTTGCTAAGGCCCAGACCACGACGTAGCAGCTTGTTTAGCCTGTGCTTCTTTCAACCGACGAACGCTTAGACGTCGGTCGGAATTTGCTGAAGAGTTTTTCGGCTCAGATTTTGCTTACATTATGCCGTCGGATCCTCCGACAGCGCAAATTTCTAAAAAAACGCAAGGAAAAGGACCGACACTCGCGGTCCGCGGTTTCGGCCGAAACCGCGGTTAAGCCAACCGCGAGTGTCTCGGTTTCGGCTGAAACAGAGTCCACGGTTCTTCCTTCGGCCGAA
Organism: Protopterus annectens; assembly: GCF_019279795.1. NCBI lineage: Eukaryota > Metazoa > Chordata > Ceratodontiformes > Protopteridae > Protopterus > Protopterus annectens. The sequence continues at coordinate 308,351,200 of NC_056737.1, forward strand.
AACTTGCCTCTTACCGAGGCCTCATCCAGTTTAGCTGAATCTGCTACTGAAATCCCACCTGCTCTTGCAGGTACACAGGATTTATCCGATACTATCCCTTTGGATATTTCTACCCCTGCACGTGGAGCTGCTAGGCCTCCTGCATCCATGTCGATTAAGGCCTTTGCCAGGGCTAAAGCAGCAAAAACTACCAAAACTGTGCCTGCTAAGACCCCCTCTCACAGGCCCAGTTCTAGTTCACAAATGCTTAGTCTAGCAGAGGATCTCATTTCTTTGATCCGGGGATCCCAACCACATACAGACAGGGCCTCTCGCCCACCTCCAGAGAAGAGGACTAGAGTAGAGCCCCCTGAGCCAGTTTCTTCAGATGGCTCCTCTGATGAATCAGATAATTCAAACCCTCCAGAGGCCCCCTTTTCTCCTTATGAGGTGTCTGATGCAGAAGAGTCCATTCCTTCTGCCTCTCCGCCTGAGGTATTTTCTTTTGGGGAAACCTTGCATGCTATGAGGGAACAATTTCAATGGCAGGGCCAGGATTTTTCAGATACTAGGAAAAGGCTTAGAACCTTCCTGCATTTGCCACAGCATAGGCCTTTAGCCATTCCTCCAGTACTTGCTGTTGTGGATGATGCTTTTAATGATGCTTGTACTGCTCCTGATTCTCTTCCTCCGGCCCCTGCTAAGCCCGATAGGTACTACAGGGTCCCGGACACACATTATCATTTGTATAAGGCTCCTTTTGCAGATCCCGAAACTATCTCCCAGGGACCTAAGGCTGTAGCAGCTACCTCTGCCAAGAACCCCCTCCCCTCTGAAAGGGAATCCAGGTCCTTAGAGAGATGGGGTAAAAAAGTTTACGCTTCTGCTACTCTTTCAGCTAGGGCCTTGAACTGTCAATTCCATATGATCCAGTATCAAGAATTTATGTTAGACCAGTTAACTAAAAATCTGTCCTCAGATGAACCATTAGACAAAAAATCTGTTCAGGAAATGGTACATAACATTCAGCAGGTCAGTAATCATTCCTTAAAATGCGGCTATGATGCACTGGAAGCTTCCTTTAGATCAGCAATGACTGGCACAGTGATCAGAAGACATGCATGGTTGAAAGAACAAGCCTTACCAGATCATGTCAAATCAAAGCTACTAGATGCTCCCATGGACAAGATCAATTTGTTTGGCTCTCCTGCACAACAGGTGCTGAAGAAGATGGAAGAAAAGGCAAAATCTGTCCAGACAGTGAAAGATTTCTTACAGGTCCAACCTCCAAGGTTTAGCAGGAATTGGCCCTCCAAAAATTGGTCCTTTCCAGACACCTCCAGAGCTCAGAGAGGCAGGAATAGGCGCTCAAGAGGCAGAGGCCAATCCAGAGGTGCCTACAGAGGACGTCAGTGGCAGGCTAACAATCAGCGAGGTACAGCCACAGATGCAGCCACCACTACCACTACTACAGGACAATCACAGTGACTTGGTTCTAGCACCGCCTACCAGGGAACAATTAGAAGCACCCTTAGGCGGGAAGCTAACCTTATTTTCAACAAACTGGCATTACATCACAGGAGACAAGTGGATTTTACAAACAATAGACCAAGGTTGCAGGTTTCACTTCCATACTCTACCAAGGAAGAGAGGAATGCCAAACCTACCTTCAAACCAAAAAGAAAAGAAAACCAATGGAGACCTATTCTCGACCTGTCCGCTTTAAACACATTCCTCATTGTCCCAAAATTCAAAATGCTGACCCTACAGCAGCTTCTTCCCATGCTGGGCAAGGAGTCTTGGCTGGTAACTCTAGATCTCAAGGAGGCATACCTGCACGTCCCCATATGACCAAATTGCAGAAGATACCTCAGATTTCTTGCAGGATCAGAGCATTATCAATTCTCAGCATTGCCCTTTGGCTTATCTACTGCGCCTATAGTATTCACGAAATGCCTGGCATCAGTAATTGCTCATTGCAGGCTTCAGGGAGTTCAAATTTACCCTTACCTGGACGACTGCCTGTTACAAGCGGACAACAAAAACAAACTAACAGAAGACTTGAAAAGGGTCATTTATCTACTGCAAGCCCTGGGATACACAGTCAATATAAAAAAGTCAAGACTGATACCATCCCAAAGGATAACCTTTTTGGGTGCAGAACTGGACACATCAAGACAAATGGCATTCCTAACAGTAGAAAAACAGGAGCAACTCCCTCTCTACTTCTTGGCATTGGCAAAGCAGAACCAGCTAACAGCAAGAGAAGTCCTGCAAGTCTTGGGTTACATGGCATCCTGCATAATATTGGTTCCACATGCCAGACTGCATATGAGAAAGTTACAGTGGTACCTAAGGAATTTATGGTCTCAGCACAAGCACAGCCTAGAAACCCAAATTCCAATAATCCCATGCCTGAAACAAGAATTCCAATGGTGGGCTCAGGCCTGTCAATCAAACAAAGGACTGCCCTTCCGCAGCACTCAACCAAGCCAGACAATCACAACGGACACCTCAGACCTCGTTTGGGGGGCGCACATGCTGGACAAGTGCATACAAGGCTTGTGGACTCAGGACCAGCTGCACCTACACATAAATCAAAAGGAAATGCTGGCAGTAAAACTGGCACTCCAGACATTCGAACCATTTCTTCAGCAAGGTCCACTGTTAAGGACAGACAACACCACAGTTATGTGGTACATCAACAAGCAGGGAGGCACACATTCGTACCCTTTATGCCGGATGGCAATGGACCTCTGGAATGTGGCCCTGAGCTACAACATCCAGTTACAAGCAATTTTTGTACCAGGAAAAGAAAACATTCTGGCAGACATCCTAAGCAGAACAACCACGGATGCCCACGAATGGATGCTACATCCGGACATCTTCAAAACCATTACAAGACAGTGGGGGCTACCAGAAATAGACTTATTTGCATCCCCACACAATCACCAACTGCAGAAATTCTGCACAAGGACGTGCCACCCACTTGCTTGGAAAGTGGACTCCCTATCTTTCAGTTGGAAAAACCTGACAGCATATGCATTTCCACCACTTCCTTTGATGCACAAGGTGCTATTGAAAATCAAAGAGGACCGTCCAAGGATCATCCTGATAGCTCCAGACTGGCCAAGGCAGCATTGGTACCCATTACTGAGGAGCATGTCTCGGGAACAAATATGGACTCTACCCCTAGTTCCCTTACTGTTAACACAGAACAACTACAACACCCTGCATCCAAACCTGAAAACACTGCAGCTGACTGCCTGGAACATTGCATAAGACCAAATAACCCAGATTTATCCCAAAGGGTTAAAGACATTATCTTGGAGGCTCGCAGACCCTCAACAAGAAAAAATTATTCAGAAAAATGGAAAAGATATCTCATTTGGAGTACTGCAAAAGGAGAGAATGTGTCACTGGTAAACATAGCTAACATCCTGGAATACTTGGCAGAGCTCTTCCACAACGGCCTGTCCTATTCTTCCATTAAGATTCATGCATCAGCTATCTCAGCAGAATACAACTTGGATCCTCCACTCTTCTCACATCCTCTATTCAGGCAGTTTCTGAGAGGAATTAAAAATGTAAAACCACCTAGGAAGCCACCATTGCCAGCATGGGACTTCAACTTCGTGTTAGAAAAGTTGACACTCCCTCCTTTCGAGCCAGCAGCAACAGCAGAATTACAGTACTTATCATGGAAAACTGCTTTCCTACTTGCAATCACTTCAGCAAGAAGGGTATCTGAGCTACAGGCATTAATGGCAGTACAACCCTTCCTGATCTTCCATCAAGATAGAGTATCCATGAGAACTAATCCTACTTTTATGCCAAAGGTGGTCTCCAGAGTATCTTTAAATCAAGCTATCCACCTACCTACATTCTTCCCCAACCCACAAAACAGGGGAGAAAGACTGTTGCATACCTTGGATGTACATAGACAATTACGTTACTACCTGGACAGGACCAAGGGCAATAGAAAGACTGACCAGCTACTGGTAGCATATGCGACAGGAGTGGAAGGAAAAGCAATTTCAAAACAGACTATCTCTAAATGGATAAGAAATTGCATTAGATTTTGTTACTCCTACAATGGGAAGAAAACTCCAGAAAACATCAAGCCTCACTCTACAAGGGCTACAGCCACTACCACAGCTTTCTTACGAGGAGTGGCCACCAAAGACATTTTAGAGGCTGCTACTTGGAGCTCCGTGCATACATTTGCCAAGCATTATAATTTACTTTTATACTCCAGATCCCGGGCAGGTTTTGCCACTGCTGTCTTGCAAGGGATCTTAACTACACCATAATCTAATTTCTCCTCCTCCCCCAGTTGGGCTATGGTATTCTACCCATTTGTAAGGACTGCAGATGCATCCTTGAAGGACATAGTACAGTTTTGTACCTACCATAAATGTAGATGTCCGATAGGAATGCATCTGCAGTCAGGATTACCCACCCTCCTTTCCCTCTGTGGTACTCCAAGGGTGTTTGCCTATCTTGTAGCTAGCTGGGGGAATCTCTTATGGTGTATTTGTTTGTATATATGTACATACATGCTTATTTTTTGTTTGCTCTCTACTATTTGGAACCATTTGCATTTATCCAAATTTAGCCTTCTTAGAGGGCTCCTGGCATCTGGGGCAAGAAACACTGAGGAAAATGGCGTCGGCTGATGCCTTTATACCCGAATAACTGCCGCAATGACGTCGGGTGAAGTGCGACACCAGCCGAGGCCAGACCCAGACTTTGGAATCCGGCTGACCGAAGGGCTGCCTGACGACAGGACAACCCATTTGTAAGGACTGCAGATGCATTCCTATTGGACATCTACATTTATGGTAGGTACAAAACTGTACTTTTAAGTTAGAGGACCTAGTCCTCGTGTAACTCCTTTAGCTAGCTTTCTGTACACCAGGCTAGGCCCGTTAAGTTAGAGGACCTAGTCCTCCTGTAATTCCTTCTTAGGGCTAGGCCCGTTTTAGTTAGAGGACCTAGTTCTCCTTTCCTTTTCTCTCTCTTTCTCTGGGCTATGTGTGTGTAATATGTCTAAGGAAAGTAAGGTGCATAAACCCTTTGGGTTCAAAAAGTGCATGAAATGCTCCCAAAAGATGTCCTTAACGGATGGCCACAGTAGCTGTGTCTACTGCCTAGGGGCCATCCACTTACAGGAGTCGTGTTTGTTCCGCCATGCTTTCTCTCCTAGAGTGTTACATGAGAGAAAGAACAAACTCATACTCAAGAGTCTATTGAAACTAAGCTTTGAGGAAGCACTATTCAATTCTTCGGCTTCCTCTAAGTCTGGGAGATCAAAATCCTCAAAAAAGGCCTTCTCCGGCACCGGCTGGTGTCTCGGGGCCACCTCCTAAGCAATCGAGACAATCTAAATCTGCCTCCTTGACTCCTCAGCCTTCGGAGCCGAAGGAGAGCATCATGGTGGTGTCAGTCGGTTACAGGGGTTTCGGAACCGATCTCTGAAACAATTGATACAGCAGTTGACTCTGCTACTCTGAGCCGGTCTGTAAGCTCCCTACCGGTGTCCGTAACAATTGCGTCTCCAGTGCCCCCAGGTCAAGATCCCCAACTAGGTTTTACAGGACCCTTTCAGAAGAAGATGTGGAGAGGGTAGTGCTGAGATTCCTGAAGTCTTCTGCCTTGCCAAAATTATTGTTGGCTCCAACCCAGTCGGCTCCGGAGCCACTTGACCCAGCTTTGCCCTTGTCTGCTTTCGGAGCCAGAGTGCTCCGTGCCAGAGGTGGAAATGCCGGCTCCAACTCACCTTGTTGCTGTCTTGGAGCCGGGTTCGGCTCCAAAACGCTCTGTGCCGTCCGTCGTGTCCAGTGGCCGAAGCTATCCTGTCGGCACAGACAGGGAGGGTTGGAATCTATCTTCGGTTCTGAGCCTTCCTCTCTCTCTGCATCGGCCAGGGTGAGCTCGGACCCTGCATCTATCTTGGAGCCGACAGCTCTGGCGCCAACCCATGTCTCTTCGAGTGGGGGAGGTTTTTGGAGCCGGAGAAGTCGGCATTTGAGATGATGATGAGCATGCTGTCACATTCTCCAGCACCTACCACTGGTAGCAGCACTCTTCCCCCGAGAGCACCCACTTCAGTCTTGGCTCCTATTCTCTCTGGACGCAGCAGAGACTTGGCAGCCTCAGGAGCCATCGGCTGGTGGCTCCCAATCTTCTGAGGCATCCCCAGAATATCCATCTGTGGAGCCTCCCCGGAAGAGGTTATGTAAGAGGAAACATACTGACTCTCAGGATGAGTCTTTAACATTGGACACTGACCTCGAGGAGTCTGATGGGTACCCCAGGTCATCCTCTGATGTATCCTTTGTGGACATTTTAGAGATCCTTAGGCAGAGGTGCGACTGGCCCACTGTTAACCCTTCTGATGAGGGCTCTGTGTACCTGAAGGCTTTCGGGTCTCAACCTTCTGCCTCTTGGGTGTCTCCACCTTTTGACGAACTAATGGATCTAGTCAGTCGAAAGGTGTGGGATACTCCTGACACCATGGAGCCAGTCCCCAAGAGACCAAATAAGTTCTTGTCTGCTCCTCCTGGTAAAGAGTTCTTGTCCAAGGGTGTTCCCGTAGATGCCATGGTGGTGGCGGCAGCAGCCACTAAGAAGGAGTTGGCGGAGACCTGTTCATCTGCCAAACAATGAGTCGCAGCATATGGACAGGTTTGGGAAGCAGATTTTTAGTTCAGCGGCCTTTACCCTTTGATCGTTGAACTTATCTCATGGACTTCACTAGGTTGCAGAGGGATCTCCTCATGGAGTTAGGAGATTCCATACAAGATGCGTGTACTGAGGGAGTTCCTGACAAAATTTCTACTCAGTTGTCCACCTTAAATTCTGTGGTCAACTCCTCCATGCGACTTGTATCTTATGCTTCAGATAGAGCGAGTAGAGTAGCGGGTTCCAGAGTTGCCTTGAGGCGCCACTCCTGGATGCGCTTATGTAGTTTTGCGGAACCATTCAAGTCTACTTTCACCAATGCCCTGTTTGATGGTTCCTCATTGTTTGGTTCCAAGGTGAAGGATACACTCAGTCTGTGTGAGCAAGAAGGAAAGATGCTCTCTACCGTGGGAGTGCATTTTACTGTCCCTTCCAGACCATATCCCAAGGGTCAAAGGGGTGGTAAAATGTGGTTCAAGAAGTCCCAGAGGGTGTTTCCTGACACACAGGGTGAATCCTCCTTCAGAGGCAGAAGAGGAGGAAACGGCAGACATTGCCCTAGAGGCAGGGGTATCTGCAATACCAACAAGGCTGAAATTCCTTTCGAGGATGGCCTCATCAGCGCTCCTGATGTGGAGCCCGACCGTGCTTCTCTGGTGCCGGTCGGGGTTCGCATTTCTTTGTACCAAGAAGTCTGGCCAAGTATCACCCAAGGTAAGTGGGTACATAGAGTTGTTACCAGAGGCTATATCATACCATTTTCCCTGTCACCGTTTGTACCCAAAAAGATCCCAGATGTACCACCCAATCTCAGGGATCAGGCAACTGTGGAGATCAACAAGTTGCTCAAAAAAGAGTCATCCAGCCCATCCCAGCAGACCAGATAGGATCCAGAACTTACTCCAGGTTCTTTTCAGTTCCAAAATGAACTGGAGATTGGAGGCCAATATTGGACCTCAGCAGATTAAACGAATCAGTGAATGACAAGTTTCGGATGGTAACACTGCAGTCTATACTCCCGTTGTTAGGGAAAGACTTTTGGATGTGCTCTCTGGATCTTCAGGACACCTATTACCACATAAAAATTGAAAAGCGTCCAGAAGCCATCTATGCTTCCGGCTGGGAGCCAGTCACTATCAGTTTTGCGCTCTGCCCTTTGGTCTCACCACAGCCCCCAGGGTGTTCACCAAATGCATGGCAGTAGTGACAGCTCACCTGAGACGTCCGGGATTCCAGGTGTTTCCGTATTTGGACAACTGGCTCCTGACCACCCCCATCAGGCATCTACTTATCCAAAGCAGGGACGCCACGATTCAGCTTTGTGCTCAGTTAGGGATCTCCATAAATTGGAAAAAATCTGCATTATCGCCCCCTCAGTCTGTGATTTTTATAGGCGCAAAGGTAGACACAGTGAACATGGCAGCTCATCTCCCCGCCGAAAGGGCACAGAACTTAATCTCCCAAGTTCAGCGTTTTCTTCTGTTGCAAAAAGTCAAAGCAAAGTGGGTTCTTCAGCTCCTCGTGACTGTGGCTTCCACAATTCTATTGGTACCATTAGCCAAGTTGCACATGAGAATTCTCCAGTGGCTTCTGTTTTCCCAGTGGTCCTTCCAATTTCTCCCACTCAGTCATCCTATCCTGCTGACTGAATCATGCAAGGAGGACCTTCGTTGGTGGATAGATCCCAATCAACTGATCACGGGTGCCCCCTTTGTTCCAGCCCAACCCATTGCCACTGTGACCACGGATGCCTCCCAGATCGGGTGTGTGGGGGGGCATTATCTCGGCAGGACTGTCCAAGGCACATGACAAGAACACGAGGCTCATCTGCATATCAGTGTTCTGGAGATGAGGGCGGTGCTTCTGGCGTTGCAAGCACTTCAAGACCTTCTTTCTCTAGGGACAATTGCGATACAGTCAGACAACATGTCGGTGGTTTGGTATATTAGCAAACAGGGCGGTACCAGATATTACCCACTCTGTTGAGAGGCCATGCGAGTTTGGGAATGGGCGAATTCTTCTCAGTGCTTTCTGGTTGCAACGCACATTCCAGGGACGACCAACATAATGGCCAACGCGCTCAGCCGGGCAATCCTAATGCCTCATGAGTGGTCTCTGAAATGGGAAACAGTGGATCAGATTTTCCAGAAATGGGGACAGCCTTGCTGCGACCTTTTTGCCAGCCCAGTCAATACCAAATGCAGCAGCTATTTTTCTCTCATTCCCCTCCGGGGTGGTCTCCCAGAGACGCTCTGGCTCACGACTGGCCCATGGGACTTCTCTATACTTTTCCTCCAATCCCTCTCATTTCCAAAGTGATTCAGACAGCCAGTCGGCTGGGAAGCAAGTTGATCCTCATTGCTCCTTACTGGCCTCGTCTAGTCTGGTTCCCCTTCCTTGAGCCTCTCCTGGACGATCCTTGGATTCTGGACCCAGCTCCAGATCTTTTGACTCATGTTGGGTTCACTACACTCCTCAATCCACACCCTGAAATTGACAGCGTGGCTGCTCCAGTTCCATCCATAGTCAGGCTTCATGATGTATCGTCTTCAGTGTCACATATTCGTATGTCCTCCCATAAACCTTCAACAAGGAGGCTGTATGGCAGTAAATAGAAAGGATTTTCTATTTGGGCATAGAGAATGAATGTAGATCCATACACTGCTTCTATCCCTATGATTCTGAATTTTCTTTCTGAGCTTTTTCAACAAGGATCTGCCGCTGCCACTATTAGTCCAATTGGCGGCGATTTCTCATTTAGGTTTTACATATACCAATTTAATGTCTCATAAGCTATGCAAGACCTTTTTGAAAGGGGCCACTTTATTGAGACCACCTCTGCAAGACCCAGTGGCTTCTTGGGATTTAAATTTTGTGTTGTCCAAATTGACTTCTCCACCCTTTGAACCTTCCCACTCATCATCTGTAAAATTTTTGTCTTGGAAGACCTTATTTTTGGTAGCTATCACATCAGCTAGACTGGTATCGGAGCTACAGGCCTTGTCTATTAAGCCACCGTATTTGATTTTTCACAAAGACAGGCTGTCATTATGTACTAATCCCTCCTTTGTTCCCAAAGTTTGTTCTAATACTACTTTAAACCAATCAGTAGAACTTCCAGTTTTCCTCCCTAACCACTGTAATGCAGCTGAATACCGTTTTCATCAGCTAGACTTTCATAGACAACTACGTTTTTATCTACAGCGGACTAAGGCTTTCAGGAAAGCAGATTAATTGTTCATTTCCTTTTCTGACTCTAGAATTGGGCTTGCCAGTTTCTAAAGTGACACTATCTAATTGGATTTCCAGTTGAATAGCCTTTATCTATAGCTCAGAGGGCAAACTTTTACCCTACAGGATCGAGGCTCATTCTACCAGGTTGCTGTCTACCTTTGCAGCCTTTCAAGCCATGGTACCACTTGATAATAATTGTGCAGCAGCTATGTGGGCTACCCTTCACACTTTTATTATACATTACAAATTGGATTTGACATCCAGGGTTAGAGCATCCTTTAGCTCCACGGTGCTCGCGTATTTTCCAATGAGCCACCCAAGAATAAGGCGCAAGGGACGCTGTCCTATATATAAAAATGAAGGCGAGATCGGACTACCTAACATAAAGAAGTTATGTACTCACCATAACGTTCCATACTGGTAGTCCATCTCACCCTTCATTTTTACCAACCCGCCCTCCTGCCTCCATCCTGGAAGAACTGGAAGTAATAATTTGGTTGCCCTTGGTTGGAGACTCTTTAGTATTGGTTGTTTTTATGGTTGTTTATTCTAGTGAGCAGCAAACAAGATCTGGGGATTGTACTGGTGCACCATGGGATACCTGCTTAGCCACGAGCCAACCAGAGGTCTTCCAGCTTGTAAATCGGCCGAGTTGGAGCAGAGGATCGGTTCCGAACCCATATGTAAAAATAAAGGGTGAGATGGACTACCAACATGGAACGTTATGGTGAGTACATAACTTCCTTTTTTTTCAAGGGGTCATTCCTCAACTCTCTTGTTTCTCCCTGTTCTTCATTGCATGTTGTCCTAAAAAGTGATTAAACCAGATGTTCCTGTTTCACTGTTGCTGTCATCACACTTGGGTTATCTGCCTGCAGGTAACCCTCAGTCGGCCCGAATACCAGAATCTTGGGATTTCTGCGTCTGATACTGTCGCCTGTTCCATGACGTCAGGTTGTCAGGGGTATAAAACATGCAGCTGATGCCATTACATCAGCTTTTCTTGCCTCGTGGGAGCCCGAAGCAGTACGCAAGTGCCCATTTGCCGCTACTACCTGAAATTTTCATTTTTCAAGTTTCAAACCTGAAGTCTTGTAAAGCTAAGTACCCCGTTGGTGATCCTTTTTTTTTTTTTTTTTTTTTTTTTTTTGCTCAGAAAAAGTTAACCGTTGTCTTGCCTGTGGAAAGCAAATACCTCACAGAGGTTTTCTTACTTATTGTATCACCTGTTCAGGCCCAGACCATGACATTCCTTGCTGCCGGTTTTGTCCCTTGTTTAACCCCCAAACTGTTTGTCGTCTGGCTATCTTTGTCGCTCAATTCTTTCGCTCTCGTTCTTCGTATTCCGAAATGGCTTCGCTAAACCATCAGACTACCGATCTTCCGAAAAAACGTAAGGATAAAGATAGAGACAGACCGCATAGCGCTGTTACTCAATGAGGCGCCTTTGCAGCTCCTGATACCCGATACAGATTCGCAGGCTTCTGCTGAGACCCATTCGGAGTATGCTGCGAGATGCTTCTTCGACTATGGAATCTGCGGATGTCTCTACCTTGGAAGGGTCCGGAGCTGCTGTGCAGGTACTGGTTTCTGAGGGTGTATTCTGTCCTTCCGATGTTCGTATTAAACCGACAACTTCTTTTCTGACTAAAACAGAGTTTCTCAGGCCCAGAGTTCGCACTATGCCTAGAAAACTCCGAATAAAGCGCATGCTCAAGCTCCCATCCCGCAGAAACAAATGCTTAGAATGGCTGAAGACCTTATTACTTTAATTAGGGGAAGCCAGCCTTCACCCGCTAAAAGACACACAATTGTTTTTCCTTCTGATTTCTACAGGCCATGAGTCTGATGACTCTGATCCTTCTCATTACCAGGACAATACCCTTATCTACCTAATGAGGATTCAGATGAAGAGGATTCTATTCCCTCTGTCTCTCCTCCAGAGGATTTTTTCTTTTGGTGAAACTTTGCATACCTTAATAGAGCATTTCCACTGGGAATGCCAGGACTACCCACATTCCAAAAAGAGACTCAGAGAATTTTTAGACTTGCCTCAGCACAGGCCTCTCTCTAGCTATACCCCCTGTTCTGGATATTGTAGATGATGTTTTCATGGAGTCTAGTCTTACTCTTGATACTTTACCACCAGCTCCTAGAAAGCCTGATGGGTACTACAGAGATGTTCATCGTGCATACAGCTGCAGTCATAACAGATGGGTTCTCCTGCCGTCAGGCGGGTCCTCGGTCGGCCGAATTCCAAAGTCTAGGTCCGGCATCGGTTGTTGTCGCTTCTTCCCTGACATGAGTGCGCCAGGGGTATAAAAGAACCAGCCAACGCCATTTTCTTCAGTCTTTCTTGCCGCGCGGTGCCCGAAGCGGAAGCAGTTCGCAAGTGCCGGTCGGCCAGCTCCTGAAATTATGAAAATTTTGCAACCGAAGTCGTCTTGAAAGCGAAGTACCCCGTTGGGGAAACTTTTCTTGCCTCAGACCGATGTCAGACAAAGTTAATAATTGTATTTCCTGTGGGAAGCAAATACCGCATAAGGATTTTCATTCCCTCTGCATTCCTTGCTTAGGCCCAGACCACGACGTCTCGGTCTGTCGTTTTTGTGCTACATTCAACAAACGCACCATTAAGCGTCGGGTGGAGTTCGCCCAGCACTATTTTGGCAAAAAATTTTACTATATTATGTCGTCAGATACTCCGACTCCAGTTTTGTCTAAAAAACGCAAAGACAAGGACTGACACACGAGGTCCGCGGCCTCTACCGACACCACGCCAAAGCCAAATACAGGTGGTCAGGTTCTCAGCGAGGCGCCTACGCAGCCCCTGCCTACCGAAGACACTTCATTGGCAGTGTCTTCTGTGCCCGAGGTCGCTGGCTCCTCGGCCCACACCCCGACTACAGATACCGAAGCCACTCTTGGTGGTGAATCTGAAAATGTAGACAGGTCTGCCTCCTCTCAAGGTGTCTTCAGACCTTCCTCTTCTTTTTCTATCAAGGCTTTCACTAAGTCTAAAGCAGCATGCATTCTAAGAGACAAGCTCCACAGGGCCCTTCTCCAGGCCCCATGCCTAAAAAAACAGATGCTTAAAATGGCTGAGGATTTGATAACTCTTATCAGGGGTTCTCAACCCCCCCCCCTGGACAAAAGGCCCAGAGTGAAGGAAGAATCCCCCTCCTCTGACCAGGCCTCCATTATTTCAGATCACTCTGATGAACAGGAACATTCCTACTCCCCTTTTGAAAATTCTGAGGCTGAGGAGTCCATTCCCTCTGTCTCCCCCCCCCCCCCCAGAGGATTACTCATTTGGGGAAACCCTGCATACCTTAAGGGAACACTTCCACTGGGAAGGCCAAGAGTACTCAGATTCCAAGAAAAGGCTTAGGGATTTTCTCTTGCTACCCCAGCACAGGCCTCTGGCTATACCTCCTGTCTTAGACATACTAGATGATGTGTACTCGGAGGCCTGCCTTAACCCGGATTCTTTACCTCCAGCCCCAGTCAAGCCTGACTGGTACTACCGGGTTCCTGACTCACACCAATTTTTATACAAAAGCCATGCGGCTGACCCAGAAACTATCTCCCAGGGCCCCAATGGAATTAAGGCCTCCACTGCTAAAAACCCGTTACCTTCCGAGAGAGATTCCAGATCCTTAGAAAGGTGGGGAAAAAAGGTATACACCTCAGCCACCTTAACCATGAGGGCACTAAACTGCCAGTTCCATATGCTAAAGTACCAACAGTTTCTGTTATCACAGTTGAGAAGTAAAATGTCACAACCTGAACAACCAGACTTGAAGGAGTTGCAGGATTTGATGCATAGTGCAGAACAAGTGGGTAAACATACCTTGCAATGTGGTTTTGATGCTCTAGAGGCCTCATGTAGAGCTGCTGTTACAGGATCAGTCATACGTAGACATGCCTGGCTCAAGGAGCAAACCTTACCAGATCATGTCAAAGCTAAATTACTAGATTCCCCTCTACAAAAGGATGTGTTATTTGGTGTTAAAGCTGAGGAGGTATTAAAGAAAATGGAGGAAAAGGCTAAATTGATGCAAACAGTGAAAGATTTTCTACAGGTACAACCTTCACGTTTCAGTAGAAATTGGCCTTCCAAAAATTGGTCCTTTCCAGCCACGGACAGACCCCAAAGAGGTAGATACAGGCCGAGGGCAGAGGGCAATCTCAAGGATCGTTTAGAGGCAGACAATGGCAAGCTCCTACACAAAGAGGTGGTGAAGATAGTTCGCAGCCATTCAGAAAGCAAGCCCAATGACTTTCCCCTTTGCATGCCAAGCAAGGCTCAAATGGCAGCACCCTTAGGTGGAAAACTGGCATTATTTTCAAAAAAATGGCATATTGTCACAAAAGACAAATGGATCCTGGACATTATAAACGGAGGCTACAGGATTCCATTTTCACACCCTTCCAAAAATGAGAGGCATGCCAAACCTGCCACACAATCAAAGGGCAGAGGCACAAAGACAAATTTCAGATCTCATGGACATGAAAGCTATTCAAGAGGTACCTACTTACGAACAAGGTCAAGGTTTTTATTCCAGACTATTCCTGGTACCAAGGAAGGGAAAAGATTGGAGACGTATTTTGGACCTATCCATCCTGAACACATTTTTACTCATACCAAAATTCAAGATGCTCACATTACAGCAGCTTCTTCCCATGCTGGGCAAGGAGTCTTGGCTGGTAACATTGGACCTCAAGGAGGCATACCTGCATGCCCCAATCGGACAAAATTGCAGAAGATACCTCAGATTTTTTGCAGGTTCAACCCATTATCAATTCTCTGCATTGCCCTTTGGCTTATCTACTGCGCCCAGAGTATTCACGAAATGCCTGGCATCAGTAATTGCCTACTGCAGACTTCAAGGGATACAAATATACCCATATTTGGAGGACTGCCTGATCCAAGCGGACAGTAAGCACATACTTCTGAAACATCTGGCTTTTGTAATAATGTTGTTGAATTCTCTGGGATACACAGTCAACAAAAAGAAATCAAGACTACTACCCTCTCAGAAAATAATTTTCCTGGGTGCCAACTTGGACACAAACACCCAGATGGCCTACCTCACGCCAGAGAAGCAGGGGCAACTAACTCGTTACTTCAAAACACTAGCAAATTTCACCAGGCTAACTGCAAGGAAAATCCTGCAGGCTCTGGGATTCATGGCATCTTGCATCCTACTAATCCCATGTGCAAAGCTGCATATGAGGAAACTTCAATGGTACCTGAAAAACCTATGGTCTCAACACAGCCATAGTTTGGAAACAGTAATACCACTAATTCCATGTCTTCAAAAGGAATTTCTGTGGTGGGCTCAAGCATGCCAAACGAGCACAGGTCTCCCATTCTGCAAGCCTCAAGCAAATCAAGTCATCACAACAGACGCCTCGGACTACGCCTGGGGGGGCGCACATGACAGATTGGTGCATTCAGGGCAAATGGTCCCAAAAAGAAAAGCACCTTCACATCAATCAAAAGGAAATGCTAGCAGTAATAAATGCTATTATAGCTTTCAAAGACCTTCTGCGTCCAGGTCAGCTATTGATAAGGACAGACAACACCACAGTAATGTGGTACATAAACAAACAGGGAGGAACCCATTCATACCCCTTATGCAGGCTGGCCATGTCACTTTGGAACATGGCTCTGGAATTACAAATCGAACTTCAAGCACAGTACTTGCCAGGCAAGGAAAACATGCTGGCAGACAATCTAAGCAGAAATATGACAGATCCACACGAATGGAAGTTGCATCCTCAAGTTTTTACAGAGATAATTGAAGCATGGGGAAGGCCAGACCTAGATCTCTTTGCCTCCCACAAAAATCACCAATTGACAAAATTCTGCTCAAGGACTTTTCATCCACAGGCCTGGAGAGTGGACGCTGTCTCTTTCAGTTGGACAACAATGACAGTTTATGCCTTTCCACCTCTTCCTCTGCTGCCCAAAGTTCTATTAAAAACCAGAGCAGAAAGACCAAAGATGATTCTCATTGCTCCAGACTGGCCAAGACAGCACTGGTACCCACTGCTGAGGAGCCTGACGCATTCCCCTCCATGGACCCTACCTCTAATGCCTCTTCTTCTGACTCAGCACAGCTTCAAAACTCTTCACAATCAGCTGAAAACACTCAATCTGGCCGCATGGAATATTCCTTAACATCACAACAGACCCTACTCTCCAAGGAGGTGCAGGATGTCATTTTGGAAGCCAGAAGGCCGTCTACTAGAAAAGCTTACTCCCAAAATGGAAACGGTTTTGTGCCTGGAATGAGAAAAAGGTCCAGAATCCTGGAAAACTGAATTTACCTCAAATATTACAGTATCTAGCTGAGCTGCTAAGCAGTGGACTTTCATTCTCCTCCATCAAAATCCATGCCTCAGCCATTTCTGCAGAATACAGCACTGATCCACCTTTATTCTCTCACCCCCTCTTAAGACATTTCCTCAGAGGGGCTAAGAATATAAAACCCCCAAGGAAACAACCAATACCTGCTTGGGATCTCAGTTTCATTCTAGAAAAGCTGACCTTGCCTCCTTTTGAGCCAGCTGCCTCAACAGATTTGCAATATTTGTCCTGGAAAACAGCTTTCCTTCTGGCTATCACCTCAGCTCGTAGGGTATCAGAACTACAAGCCCTCATGGCTGTGCAGCCTTTTATCATCTTCCATCAGGACAGAGTTTCCTTACGAACCAACCCGTCCTTTATACCAAAGGTGGTATCCAGGGTAGCTTTGAATCAGGCTATACACTTACCTACCTTCTACCCTAATCCTCAAAACAAAGGGGAGAGACTACTACATTCCTTGGACATCCACAGACAGCTGCGTTATTATTTGAACAGAACAAAGCCTTTCAGAAAATCAGAACAGCTCTTTGTGTCCTATGCTATAGGAGCTCAAGGGAAGCCAATTTCCAAACAGACAATCTCAAAATGGATAGCCCACTGCATACGCTTTTGTTACTCCTTTCATGGTAAAACTGTACCTGCAGGCATCAAATCTCACTCCACAAGGGCCACAGCTACCTCTGCAGCTTTCCTCAGAGGAGTTCCTATCAAAGATATTTTGGAAGCAGCCACTTGGAGTTCTGTGCATACCTTCTCCAAGCACTATCACCTACCTTTATACTCCAAAACCAGAGCAGGCTTTGCCACTGCAGTCTTGCAGGGCATTCTGGCTTCTAGTTCCACCTAGTGCCTACCACCCCTTTCTTAGCTTTGGGATTCTACCCATCTGTTATGACTGCAGCTGTATGCACGATGAACATAGTACAGTTTTGTACCTACCATAAATGTAGATGTTAGAGTGCTAATACAGCTGCAGTCCAGGTCCTCCTCCTTCCCTCTTGGGACAGGCCTATTGGCTAACACCTCCTCATACAACCTGATTGGGGTATTCTTTTATGGTGTATTTGCTTGCAACTACTGTATTTTGATTATATTGCATTGCTTTATTACATAAATTTATGTATTGCCTTCCTTCTGGGGGCACCTGACATCTGGGGCAAGAAAAACTGAAGAAAATGGCGTCGGCTGGTTCTTTTATACCCCCGTCACACTGACGTCAGGGAAGAAGCGACGACAACCGACACCAGACCTAGACTTTGGAATTCGGCCGACCGAGGACCCGCCTGACGGCAGGAGAACCCATCTGTTATGACTGCAGCTGTATTAGCACTCGAACATCTACATTTATGGTAGGTACAAAACTGTACTTTCCTAACTCTCTCAAATTTCTCTTCAAGAATCCTACTGCGGATCTAAAGACCATTTTCCTGGGACATAAAAGCATTAAGGCTACTACAGCCAAAAACACTACTCCTTTGGACAGAGATTCTAGAGCTTTAGACAGATGAGGGTAAGAAGGTATATACCTCTGCAACTCTTACCATCAGGGCTTTGAATTGCCAGTTTCACATGTTGAAGTGCCAGCAACATATTATAGAACTAATTAAACAAAAAAAAAAAAAATAAAAATAAAAAAAAATGTTACTTCCAGATTGTGCAGAAAGTAAAGATTTACAGGAGTTAATGCATTCGGCAAACCAAGTTAGTAAACATACTTTGTAGTGTGATTTTGATGCCTTAGAAGTATATTGCAGGCTGCTGTACACTGAGTTTGTACTGAGAAGGCATGCTTGGCTGAAAGAACAAATCTTGCCAGACCATGTCAAAGCAAAATTACCAGATGCTCCATTAAATCAAGAACGTTTGTTTGGCACAAAAGCAGAAGATTTCTTACAGGTGCAGCCACCTAGATTCAGTAGGCATTGGCCTTCAAAAAACTGGTCCTTTCCAGTCTCTCCCAGGCCTTCTCAGTCCAAAGCCGGAGGTAACAGACCACCAAGCCTACAGTCTCAGGGTATGCAGAGATCTAAACAATGGAGTGTGCCCACCTCAAAAACAGGGAGTGGTAAGCCCCAACCCCTTATGGAAAAAGTTCACAATGACTTTTCAGTCATCCTTCCCAGCCATGCCGAAGTACTTGCACCCCTAGGAGGAAAACTCGCCCTTCATGCAAAATACTGGATGTCCATTACCCAGGACCAATGGTTTCTAAACATTGTATCCCAGGGATACAGTTTATACTTCCACTCACTGCCAATCCCAAGCGGGTTGCTAGACCTTCCTCCAAACCAGTGGGCAGAGGTTCAAAAGCAAGTAGTTTCCCTTGTCAATATCTGGGCTATTCAACCTGCTCCAGTAGAACAAAGGGGGGGCAGGGTTTCTACTCCAGACTGTTCCTGGTGCCCAGAAAAGAGTTCTTGGCACCCTATCTTGGATCTGTCAATTCTAAACACCTTTCTGGTGGTCCCAAAATTCAAAATGCTTACACTGCAGCAGCTTCCATGCTAGCCAAGGATGCCTGGTTAGTCACCCTAGATTTAAAAGAAGCTTATTTGCAAATCCCCATAAGGGAGTCTTGCAGGAAATATCTACTTTTCAGGGCAGGCTCTATGCACCATCCATTCTCTGCACTTCCCTTTGGCTTATCCACTGTGCCCAGAGTATTCACAAAGTGCCTGGCTTCGGCCATTGCATGCGGCACGCAGAGAAATATTCAAATTTACCCATATTTGGATGATTGCCTGATTCAGGCGGACAGTCAGGAAATGCTACTTCAGCACCTGGCATTTGTAAAGAGACTCCTAACTTCTCTGGGGTACACCATCAACAAAAATAAGTCACAACTGGTGCCCAGCCAAAAAAAAAAACAAAAAAAAAATTATATTCCTTGGAGCAAGCTTGAACACAACTTCCCAGATGTCATTCATCACTCCAGAAAAAATAGGTCTATTTGAAACTAATGGCCACCAAAACCCAGCTATCTGCAAGTAAAATACTGCAAGCCCTAGGGTTCATGGCCTCATGCCATGGATTTTCATTTCGTACTGCGTCACCTGTTTAGGCCCAGACCACAAAGTTCCTCGCTGTCTGTTTTGTGCCTCGTTTAACCCCCAACTATTCGTTGGGCTGTCTTTGTCCCCAAATTCTTTCACTCTCCTTTTCGGTTTTCCGAAATAGCTTTGATAAGCCATCCGACTATCGATCTTCCGAAAAAACGTAAGGATAGACACAGAGAGAGAGAGAGAGAGAGAGAGAGACCTCATAGGTCCAAAACTGCCGCCGACGCTTCCATTAAGCTAGTTGCCAGTCCGCCAGTACTCAGTGAGGCGCCTTTGCAGCCCCTGATGCCTGCATCTACAGTTCCGCAGGCCTCTGCTGAGACCCATTTGGAGTCCGGTATGCCGCGAGATGCCTCTTCGACTGTGGAACATGTGGATGTCTCTACTTTGGATGGGTCCGGAGCCGCTGTGCGAGCACCGGCTTTTGAGGGTGTATTCTGACCTTCCAATGTTCATATTAAACAGACAACTTTGTTTTTGACTAAAACTACCGAGTTTCTCAGGCCCAGAGTTTGCACTACGCCTAGAAAACCGACACCCAAAGTGCATGCTGAAGCTCCCATGCTATAGAAACAAATGCTTAGAATGGCTGAAGACCTTATAACCTTAATTAGGGGAAGCCAGCCTTCCCTCTCTAAAAGACCAAGAATTGATTTCCCTTCTGATTCTGCTGACCATGAGTCCGATGACTCTGATCCCTCTGATTATCAGGATGTACCCTTATCTACCTATGAGGATTCAGGTGCAGAGGATTCCATTCCCTCTGCCTCCCCTCCAGAGGATTTTTCTTTTGGTGAAACCTTGCATACCTTAATAGAGCATTTCCGATGGGAATTCCAGGACTACCCTCAGTCCAAAAAGAGACTGAGAATTCTTAGACTTGCCTCAGCACAGGCCTCTAGCTATACCCCCCTGTCCTGGATATTGTAGATGATGTCTTCATGGAATCCAGTCTTACTCCTGATACTTTACTACCAGCTCCTAGAAAGCCTTACAGGTACTACAGAGTACCCAACTCACAAATTTCTCTTTAAGAATCCCACTGCGGATCCAGAGACCATTTCCCAGGGACCTAAAGGCATTATGGCTACTACAGCCAAAAACCCTACCCCTTTGGACAGGGATTCTAGAGCTTTAGACAGATGGGGTAAGAAAGTTTATACCTCTGCAACTTTTGTCATCAGGGCTTTGAATTGCCAGTTTCACATGTTGAAGTACCAGCAACATGTTATGGGACTAATTAAACAAAAAATGTTGTTGCTTCCAGATTATACAGAAAGTAATGATTTACAAGAGTTAGTGCATTCTGCAAACCAAGTTATTAAACATACTTTGCAGTGTGGTTTTGATACCTTCGAAGCATCTGTACTGAGAAGGCATGCTTGGCTGAAGGAACAAATCTTGCCAGACCATGTCAAAGCAAAATTATTAGATGCTCCATTAAACCAAGAACGTTTGTTTGGCACAAAAGCAGAATTCTTAAAAAGATGGAGGAAAAAGCTAAATCTATGCAAACTGTTAAAGATTTCTTACAGGTGCAGCCACCTAGATTCAGTAGGCATTGGCCTTTTAAAAATTGGTCCTTTCCTGCCCCTCCCAGGCCTTCTCAGTCCAAACCCAGGGGCAGCAGACCACCAAGACTACAGTCTCAGAGTATGCAGTTATCTAAACAATGGAGTGCTCTCACCTCAAAAACAGGGAGTGGTAAGCCACCCCCTTATGGAAAAAGTTCACAATGACTTGTTTATCATCCTTCCCAGCCATGCCCAAGTACTTGCACCCCTAGGAGGAAAACTCACCCTGCATGCAAAAAAACTGAATGTCCATTACCAAAGACCGATGGGTCCTAAACATTGTATCCCAGGGATGCAGATTCTACTTCCACTCACTGCCAACCCCAAGCAGGATGCCAGACCCTCCTCCAAACCAGTGAGCAGAGGCTCAAAAGCAAGTACTTTCTCTTCTCAGTATCAGGGCTATTCAGCCTGTTCCAGTAGAGCAAAGGGGACAGGGTTTCTACTCCAGACTGTTCCTGGTGCCCAGAAAAGAGCGCTCTTGGCGCCCTATCCTGGATCTGTCAATTCTAAACACCTTAGTGGTGGTCCCAAAATTCAAAATGCCTACACTGCAACAGCTTCTTCCTATGGTAGCCAAGGATGCCTGGCTAGTCACCCTAGACTTAAAGGACGCTTATCTGCACATCCCCATAAGGGAATCTTGCAGGAAATATCTACGTTTCAGGGCAGGCTCTATGCATTATCAGTTCTCTGCACTTCTCTTTGACTTATCTACTGCACCTAGTATGTTCACAAAGTGTCTGGCTCCAGCCATTGCATACTGCAGGCAGAGAAATATTCAGATTTACCCATACTTGGATGATTGCCTGATTTAGGCGGACATTCAGAAATTGCTACTTCAGCACCTGGCATTTGTAAAGAGACTCCTCTAACTTCTCTGGGATACACCATCAACGAAAATAAATCAGAACTGGTGCCCGGCCAAAAAATTGTATTCCTGGGAGCAAACTTGAACACAACTTCCCAGATGGCATTCCTCACTCCAGAAAAACAGGCTTATTTGACAAACTACTTCAAACTAATGACCATCCAAACCCAGCTATCTGCAAGAAAAATAATTAGGGTTCATGGCTCATGCATTCTACTAATCTCATGTGCAAGACTGGATATGAGGAAACTTCAGTGGTACTTAAAAAGTCTCTGGTGTTAACATTCTCAGGACATGGAAACAGTGATTCCTATCGTTCCTTGCCTAAGGACAGCGTTCCTTTGAGCAGAAACATGCAACCACAACAAGGGACTTCCTTTCACTCAACCCCCTCGCCACCCAAACCCTGACAACAAACTCATCGGACTATGCATGGGGGGCTCACATGGCAGGCAAATGTAGCCTAGGACAAATTCCCCTGCATATCAATCAAAATGAAATGTTAGCTTTACAGCCTTCAAATACCTTATCTTTCTAGGACAACTCTTGATAAAGACAGACAACACCTCAGTTATGTGGTACATAAACAAGCAGGAGGGAACTCGTTCCTACCCACTCTGCAGGTTAGCCATGGCTTTGTGGAACACAGCCTTGAGCAACCAAGTGCACCTGCAAGCTAATTTCCTGCCAGGCAAACATAATTCACTGGCAGATGACTTAAGCAGAAATCTACTGGACTCGCACGAGTGGAAATTGGGACCAAACTCATTCAAGCTTCTTATCCAGAGGTGGGGGACACCAGAGGTGGACCTCTTTGCCTCCCCCCAAAACCATCAATTGAGCAAATTTTGCACCAGAAATCCTCACAGCAAAGCTTGGAAAGTGGATGCCATATCCTTTACATGGGAAAACCTCTCAATTTATGACTTCCCCCTCTGCCTCTCCTCTCTCAAGTACTACTCTAGATCAAAGAGGACAGACCAAGGACACTGCTTATTGCCCCAGGCTGGCCATGCCAGCACTGGTACCCACTCCTACGCAGTCTGACAGCAGTGCCACCCTGGCATATACATCAGTCCCCCTCCCTGCTGTCCCAGCAGGAGGGACAGATTTTGCATCCACAGCTGCAAACCCTGAACCTTGCAGCCTGGCTTATCCCTTGAATGCACCACCAGCAACCCTCAGCAAACAGGTGCTGGACGTCATCCTTGAAGCCAGAAGGCCTAGTGCTAGGAAATCCTATTCAGAAAAGTGGAAAAGATATTGTTCTTGGAGCCAGTCTCAAGGAAAGGACACAGCCATGCCCACCTTACCTCAAATCCTAGATTACCTAGCAGAGCTGCTTCACAGAGCCCTATCCTTCTCATCAATTATGATGCATGCCTCTGCCATCTCAGTTCATTGCAATACTGAGCCACCTCTTTTTTTCTCACCATCTCATCAAACACTTCCTGAGAGGAGCTAACAATTTAAGGCCCCCGAGGAGAACTCACACTCCTGCCTGGGACTTTAACTTTGTACTAGAGAAACTCACCCCCCCCCCCCTTTGAGCCTGCTGCTGCAGCAGAGTTAAAATACCTTTTTTGGAAAACAGCCTTACTGCTAGCCATTACTTCAGCTAGAAGGGTGTCTGAGTTGCAGGCACTAGTGGCTGTGGGAACCCTTCATTATTTTCCATGCTGACAGGGTTTCCCTCAGGACTACCCCATCATTTATGCCCAAGGTGGTATCCACTGTGGCTTTAAATCAATCCATCCATTTACCAACCTTTTTCCCTAATCCTCAGAATAAAGGGGAAAGGATCCTACACTCCTTGGATGTGCACAGACAGCTCGGGTTCTACCTTGACAGGACTAAATCTTTCAGAAAATCTGAGCAGCTGCTAGTCAGCTTTGCTACAGGCGCAAAGGGCAAGGCCATTTCAAAGCAAGCCATTTCCAAATGGATAGCACACTGCATCCATTTCTGCTACAAGCACCATGGAAAACCTACCCCACAGGGGATCAGAACTCATTCCACTAGGGCTACCTCAACAGCATTTCTCAGGGGAGTCCCTACCAGGGACATCCTGGAAGCTGCAACCTGGAGTTCTGTATACACCTTCAAGCATTACCACTTACCTATCTTATCTAAATCCAGAGCTGGATTTGCCACAGCAGTCTTACAAGGCCTACTAGCCAGCGCTAATTCTTCTTGACTGCCTCCACCCTTCCACAGCTTTGGGAATCGACCCAAGTGTGATGACTGCAACAGTGAAGCACGAAGAATGTAGTACAGTTGTGTACACTTACCATAAATGTAGATGTTCAAGTGTATTCACTGTTGCAGTCCTGGTTACCCTCCCTCCAGCCCCCTGACTTTTTCTATACTTTCTACCCATTCTCTTTTTGCCCATATCTTATGGCAATGGTATTTACATTTTATTGGAGGTGTTCCACACCATGTAATTGCTTCCATTTTGGGGGGCTGCTGACTTCTGGGGCAAGAAAAACAGATGTAATGGCATTGGCTGCATGTTTTATAACCTGACAGCATGGAAGAGGTGACAGCATCCGACGCAGAACTCCCAAGACTCTGGTATTCGGGCCGACTGAGGGCTACCTGCAGGCAGATAACCCAAGCGTGATGAGCGCAACAGTGAATACACTCGAATGCCTACATTTATGGTAAGTGTACACAACTGTATTTTTCTCTTGTTTACAGTATTTGTGTGACTTACTATTCTGTGGCTTTTGTTACACCTCCATCAAGGTTCATTTCTCTGCCATTCCAGCATGTTGGCCTTTGGATCTTCCCCTTTCAATGCATTCTCCTGTTTAAAATTTTTAGAAATGGGTTTTGTATGAGGCCTCCAGGTAAACTGGTTGCTTTTCTTTGGGATCTTAATTTATGTTCAGGAAGCTGATCTGAATCAGCTAATCTGGCTGACTTGTGTTTCTTAACATGGAAAACTGACCTCTGCAAGAAGAGTATCTGATCTGCAAGTTCTTATGGTGTCAACAATATCTCATTTTCCACAGGGACAGTGTTTCTTTGAGAATTAATCCTTTTATGCCTAAAGTGGTATCAGAGGGCGGCCACAGTGGTGCAGCGGTTAGCGTTGGCGCCTTACAGCAAGAGGTTCTCTGGTTCGATCCTCTGCTGGGGTGCCTTCTGTGCGGAGTCTGCATGTCCTCCCTGTGGTCGTGTGGGTTTTCTCCAGGTGCTCCGGTTTCCTCACGCATCCCAAAGACATGCTGTAGATGGATTGGACACATTAAATTGGCCCTAGGCGTGAGTGTGAGCATGTGTGTGCCTTCTGTGGAAGGTTGGGTGTTGGGCTGGCAACTCAACACTGTAAAACTCCACTGCCAATCATGAGCGGATGGTGATCCACTGTGGAGACCCCTAACCGGGAAAAGCCGAAAGAAGAAGAAGATGCCTAAAGTGGTATCAGAGTTTACTTTATGCCAAACTATCCATCTTCCTGTTTTCTTATTCTGAATCTAAAAATGAAGGAGAAAGGATACCCCATACTTGGATGTCTACAGACAACTCTGTTACTATCTGGACAGAACTACATTTTTTTTTATATCTTCGGATTAGTTCATTTCTTATGAAGGTAAGAAGGGATAACCTGTGCCAGAACTGACTGTTGCCAAGTGGTTGTCTCAGGCTATTTATTACCTTTGTTACAGTCAACACATCCAAAAGTATTTCAAGCAGGGTCAAGGCCCATCTTTCAGGGCCTTAGCTTCATATATCATTTTTTGAAAAGGGTTGGATTCTAGAAGCAACAATTTAATCCTCAGTGTGTACATTTACAAGGCATTGCATGCTTGATTCCTTCTCCAGTTCTAGCTTGCTTATGCTTTGTTAGGACTATTCTCCATGGACTTCTGGACCTTTCCCTTCCCCCTCCCCTTCCCAAATGTAATAAGCTAAGATGATCCACCCATATAGCTAAGGCTACTTGCGGTAGTGATCAGTATGATGATAGTACAATTGTGTAAGTAAACTTACCTTTAACAGTAGATGCTCAAATGAGCACTCCTGCAGTAGCCGCTCCCTCCATCCAACCCCCTTGTATTTCCTTGTGGTGTTTGTCTGGGTATGAACACTTTTGCTGATGTCCTTCAAGGATGCATCTGCAGTCCTTACAAATGGGTTGTCCTGTCGTCAGGCAGCCCTTCGGTCGGCCGGATTCCAAAGTCTGGGTCTGGCCTCGGCTGGTGTCGCACTTCACCCGACGTCATAGCTGCAGTTCTTCGGGTATAAAGGCATCAGCCGACGCCATTTTCCTCAGTCTTTCTTGCCGCGTGGCGCCCGAAGCAGAAGCTGTTCGCAAGTGCCGGTCGGTCAGATCCAGAGATTACTACTACCGAATACTACTTCGAAGACTTCTAAAAGCTAAGTACCCGTTGGGGACTCTTTCTTGCCTCAGCCGATGTCAGAAAAAGTGAATAACTGTTTAACTTGTGGGAAACAAATACCTCATAAAGATTTCCACTCTTACTGCTTACCTTGTTTAGGCCCAGACCACGACGTAGCAGCTTGTTTAGCCTGTGCTTCTTTCAACCGGCGGACGCTTAGACGTCGGTCGGAGTTGCTGAACAGTTTTTCGGCTCAGATTTTGCGTACATAATGCCGTCGGATCCTCCGACTTCACAAGTTGTTAAAAGCATAAAAGGACAGACACTCGCGGTCCGCGGTTTCGGCGAAACCGCGGTTAAGCAAACAGCGAGTGTCTCGGTTTCAGCCGAAACCGAGCAAACAGTTCTATCTTCAGCCGAATCCATGACTACTACCGAGGCCCCTTCTAACCTGGTTGAATCGGCCTCTGAAGTTCAACCTGCTACTGTGGTTTCACAAGAGTTATCGGACACCATCCCTTTGGATGTTTCAACCCTGCGTGGTGCTGCTAGGCCTCCTGCAGCCATGTCCATAAAGGCCTTTGCCAGGGCTAAAGCAGCCAAAACTTCTAAGTCTGTGCCTGTTAAGCCCCCCTCTCACAGGCCCAGTTCCAGTTCCCAAATGCTCACTCTGGCAGAGGATCTCATCTCTTTAATAAGGGGATCCCAATCTCACCCAGACAGGGCCTCTCAACCTCCTCCAGAAAAGAGACCTAGAGCAGAGCCCCCTGAGCCGGTGTCCTCAGATGATTCTTCTGATGATACAGACAATACAGACCATCCAGAGGCTCCTTTTTCTACTTATGAAGACTCCGATGCTGAGGAATCGATTCCTTCTGCCTCTCCACCAGAGGAATTTTCCTTTGGGGAAACCTTACATGCCATGAGAGAGCAATTCCAATGGCAGGGACAAGATTTCTCAGATTCAAGGAAAAGGCTTAGGACCTTTTTGCATTTACCACAACATAGGCCTTTAGCTATACATCCAGTTCTTCCTGTTGTAGATGATGCATTTAATGATGCTTGCACTGCTCCTGATACCTTACCTCCAGCCCCTGCTAAGCCCGATAGGTTCTACAGGGTCCCGGACACTCATCACCATTTATACAAGGCTCCTTTTGCAGATCCCGAGACTATCTCCCAGGGGCCTAAGGCAGTAGCTTCGACCTCAGTTAAAAACCCTCTCCCTTCTGAAAGGGAATCCAGGTCCTTAGAGAGATGGGGTAAAAAAGTATACACCTCTGCTACACTCTCAGCTAGGGCATTGAACTGTCAGTTTCATATGATCCAATATCAGGAGTTTATGCTTGATCAGTTAACTAAGAAACTGTCCTCTGATGATTCTTTAGATAAGAAATATGTTCTAGAAATGGTGCATAACATTCAGCAGGTTAGTAACCATTCTTTAAAATATGGCTATGATGCACTGGAGGCTTCCTTTAGATCAGCCATGACTGGCACAGTTATAAGAAGGCATGCATGGTTGAAAGAACAGGTTTTGCCGGATCATGTTAAAGCAAAACTATTAGATGCTCCTATGGATAAGGTCAGTTTATTTGGTTCTCCTGCTCAACAGGTACTGAAGAAAATGGAAGAGAAGGCAAAATCTGTACAAACAGTGAAAGATTTCTTACAGGTTCAGCCTCCAAGGTTTAGCAGGAACTGGCCTTCCAAAAATTGGTCCTTTCCAGACTCCTCTAAAACTCAGAGAGGCAGGAATAGGCGTTCAAGAGGCAGAAATCAATCCAGAGGAGGTGCCTACAGGGGACGCCAGTGGCAAGGTAACAACCAGCGAGGCACAGACACAACTACTACCACTGCAACAGGACAATCACAGTGACTTGGCTCTGGCACCGCCTACCAGGGAACAAAAAGCAGCACCCTTAGGCGGAAAGTTAGCCTTATTTTTAAAAAACTGGCACTATATCACAAGAGACAAGTGGATTTTGCAAACTATAGACCAAGGCTACAGGTTTCATTTCCATACTTTACCAGGAAAAGAGGAATGCCAAACCTACCACCAAATCAAAGACAGAAGCTCTAAAACAAATAGCTCAATTAGCAAAGATGAGAGCTGTGGAAAGGGTACCATCTATGGAACAAGGAAAGGGATTTTACTCCAGACTATTCCTGGTACCAAGAAAAGAGAAAAATTGGAGGCCTATTCTCGACCTGTCCGCTTTAAACACATTCATCATTGTTCCAAAATTCAAAATGCTGACCCTACAGCAACTTCTTCCCATGCTGGGCAAGGAGTATTGGCTGGTGACTCTAGATCTCAAGGAGGCATACCTGCACGTCCCCATACGACCAAATTGCAGAAGATACCTCAGATTTCTTGCAGGATCAGAGCATTATCAATTCTCAGCATTGCCCTTTGGCTTATCTACTGCGCCCAGAGTGTTCACGAAATGCCTGGCATCAGTAATCGCTCACTGCAGGCTTCAGGGAATCCAAATATATCCATACCTGGGCGACTGCCTGATACAAGCGGACAACAAAAACAAGCTAACAGAAGACTTACAAAGAGTCATTTGCTTACTGCAAGCCCTGGGATATACAGTCAATATAAAAAAGTCAAGACTGATACCATCCCAAAGAATAACCTTCTTAGGTGCAGAATTGGACACAGTAAAACAGATGGCATCCCTAACTGCAGAAAAACAAGAACAACTTCCTCTCTACTTCTTGGCATTAACAAAGCAGAACAAACTAACAGCAAGGAAAGTACTGCAGGCCTTGGGCTTCATGGCATCCTGCATAATCCTGGTCCCTCATGCCAGACTGCATATGAGAAAGCTACAGTGGTACCTGAAGAATTTATGGTCTCAGCACAGGCACAGCTTAGAAACCGAAATACCACTAATCCCATGCCTGAAACAAGAGTTCCTATGGTGGGCTCAGGCATGCCAGTCAAACAGGTTTGCCCTTCCACAGCATTCAACCAAGCCAAACCATCACAACGGACGCCTCAGACCTCGGTTGGGGGGCCCACATGCTGGGCAAGTGCATACAAGGCTTATGGACTCCAGATCAGCTGCACCTGCACATAAATCAAAAGGAAATGCTGGCAGTAAAACTAGCAATCCAGAATTTCAGGCCATTCCTCCAAGAAGGGCAGTTGATGATAAGGACAGACAACACCACAGTCATGTGGTACATCAACAAACAAGGAGGCACTCATTCATACCCTCTATGCCGGATGGCACTGGACCTATGGAATATGGCTCTGAGCTACAACATTCAGTTACAAGCAATTTTTGTACCGGGAAAAGAAAACATCCTAGCAGACATATTAAGCAGAACTACCTCGGATGCTCATGAATGGATGCTACACCCGGACATCTTCAAGGTCATCACAAAGAAATGGGGACTACCACAAATAGACCTATTCGCATCCCCACTCAATCACCAGCTCAAGAAATTCTGCACAAGGACGTACCACCCACTTGCTTGGAAGGTGGACTCTCTATCCTTCAGTTGAAAAGGCCTGACAGCATATGCATTCCCACATCTTCCTTTGATGCACAAGGTGCTATTGAAAATCAAAGAGGAACGTCCAAGGATCATTCTGATAGCTCCAGACTGGCCAAGACAACATTGGTACCCATTACTGAGGAGCATGTCTTGAGGGAAAATGTGGACACTACCCCTGATTCCTTTGCTGTTAACTCAGAGCAACTACAACACCCTGCATCCAAACCTGAAAACTCTGCAGCTGACTGCCTGGAACATTACATAAGAGAAACTAACCCAGATTTATCCCAAAGGGTTAAAGACATTATCCTTGAGGCCCGCAGACCCTCAACAAGAAGGAACTATGCAGGAAAATGGAAAAGGTTCCTCATTTGGAGTACTGAAAGGGGAAAAGATGTGTCAAAGGTAGACATTGCCAACATCCTGGAGTATTTGGCAGAGCTTTTCCATACAGGCCTGTCCTATTCCTCCATCAAGATAAATGCATCAGCTATTTCTGCAGAATACAGCTTGATCCCCTGTCTTCTGCATCCTCTACTCAGGCAGTTTCTGAGAGGAATTAAAAATGTAAAACCTCCTAGGAAACCACCATTACCAGCATGGGACTTGAACTTTGTGCTAGAAAAATTGACACTCCCCCCTTTCGAACCAGCAGCAACAGCAGATCTTCAACACCTATCCTGGAAAACTGCTTTTCTGCTAGCAATTACCTCAGCAAGAAGGGTTTCTGAGCTACAGGCTTTAATGGCAGTACAACCCTTCCTAATCTTCCATCAAGATAGAGTGTCCATGAGAACAAATCCTACATTTATGCCTAAGGTGGTATCCAGAGTGTGTCTAAACCAGGCAATCCACCTACCTACCTTCTTCCCCAATCCACAGAACAGGGGGGAAAGACTGCTGCATACTTTGGATGTACATAGACAGTTGCGCTACTACCTGGACAGAACCAAGGGCAATAGAAAAACTGACCAGCTTCTGGTAGCATATGCAACAGGAAGGGAAGGAAAAGCAATTTCAAAACAGACAATCTCCAAGTGGATAGGAAATTGCATTAGATTCTGTTACTCCTACCATGGAAAGCAAACTCCACAGAACATTAGGCCTCATTCTACAAGGGCTACAGCCACTACCACAGCTTTCTTACGAGGAGTGGCTACCAAGGACATTATAGAGACTGCTACTTGGACCTCCGTGCATACATTTGCCAAGCATTATAACTTACCTTTATACTCTAGATCCCAAGCAGGGTTTGCCACTGCTGTTTTGCAAGGGATCCTA
This sequence comes from Protopterus annectens, assembly GCF_019279795.1. NCBI lineage: Eukaryota > Metazoa > Chordata > Ceratodontiformes > Protopteridae > Protopterus > Protopterus annectens. The sequence continues at coordinate 308,382,132 of NC_056737.1, forward strand.
ACTACACCATAATTTCCTCTTCCTCCTCCCCTAGTTTGGCTATGGTATTCTACCCATTTGTAAGGACTGCAGATGCATCCTTGAAGGACATAGTACAGTTTTGTACCTACCATAAATGTAGATGTCCGAACATGAATGCATCTGCAGTCAGGATTACCCACCCTCCTTCCCCTCTGTGGTACTCCTAGGGTATTTGCCCAACTAATAGCTAGTTGGGGGGGGATCTCTTATGGTGTATTTGTTTGTATATATGTACATATATGCTTATTTTTTGAGTTTGCCTTCTACTATTTGGAAACATTGGCATTTATCCAAAATTTAGCTATCCAAGAGGGCAACTGGCATCTGGGGCAAGAAACACTGAGGAAAATGGCGTCGGCTGATGCCTTTATACCCGAAGAACTGCAGCTATGACGGGTGAAGTGCGACACCAGCCGAGGCCAGACCCAGACTTTGGAATCCGGCCGACCGAAGGGCTGCCTGACGACAGGACAACCCATTTGTAAGGACAGCAGATGCATTCCTGTTCGGACATCTACATTTATGGTAGGTACAAAACTGTACTTTCCTAGCATTATCTTTTCAGGGCCCAGCTTCCATCTCCCTTTTGGCGTTAAACCTCTAAAGTGCTTGGCACCCAAATCTACCTCTTCTGTCATCTCAGCTCGTGCTGTTTGAGCTCATGGAAAGTGCCCTGAAGCTTTAGAAGCTGTCTCGCTGTTATGTCCTTAGCTGGATTTAAACCATATAGCTAAGGCTACTGCAGCAGTGATGATTCAAACGTCTATTTTTATGGAAAGTTCACTTAAAGTGTAGTTTCTCTGAATGTTCGCAGAAAACTGTGGCATTACCTCTACAAAAATAAGGAAGTTAAAAAACTAACCATTTTGTTCTTTTATTCACTGAAAAGAAAATGAGAGTCCGTGTCCAAGCAAAGTGTTTCTAAATGGGTTTTGCAGTGTATCCATTATCAGTGGAGCAATCATTTGTAGGTTTGCTTAGAGCACCTATATGTTCATCGTGTTACACTGCTGCAGTCATCACACTTGGGTTATCCTGCTGTCAGGCGGTCCCGCAGTCAGCCAAAGTTACAAAGTCTTGGTCCGGCGTCGGTTGCTGTCGCTTCTTCCCTGACGTCAGTGCGCCAGGGGTATATAAGATGCATCCAACGCCATTTTCTTGTCTTTTTCTTGCCACGCGGTGCCCGAAGCAGAAGCAGTTCGCAAGGGCCTGTCGGCCGACTCCTGAGATTTTCAAATAGAATTTCAGACCGAAGTCTTCAATAAAGCTAAGTACTCCGTTGTGGAACCTTTTCTTGCCTCAGTCCAGTGTCAGAAAAAGTTAACAATTGCATTTCTTGTGGGAAGCAAATACCTCATAAGGACTTTCATTCTTATTGTATTCCTTGCCTAGGCCCAGACCACGACATCACAGGTTGTCGGTTTTGTGTTAGGTTTAATAAATGAACTGTTAAACGACTGTTTGATTTCGCCTGACATTATTTTGGTAGGAAATTTAATTATACCATGCCGTCGGAGCAACCGACGACCGGAATGCATAAAAAACGCAAAGATAAGGACAGGCAGCCAAGACCCAAACTAGACTCCGAGGCCTCTGCTAGGCCGGTTGCCGGTTCTCCGCTTTTCAGTGAGGCGCCTACGCAGCCCCTGACTACCGCTGATTTAGAACCCCAGGCGACATCCGATTCACAAGCGGAGATTGCTAGGCCTCCACAATCTTTAACCTTAGGCCCACCCGACTCCATGCCTGAAGGAGATTCCGGTGCAGTTGAAACGCCTTCAGTTGCAGAAGGTGTCTTCAGACCAACTACACTCACTATTAAATCCTATGCAAAGCTGAAAACTCCTTTAAAAACAAAGAAGACTGTACAGCAGTCTCCAGTACAAGGCCCCATGCCTAAGAAACAGATGCTTAAGATGGCTGAAGACTTAATTATCCTAATCAGAGGTTCCCATCCCCCTCCTGATAAAAGGCCAAGACAGGAGGAGGACTACTCTTCCTCTGACCAGGTTTCAATTTCCTCAGACTTTTTTGAGGAACAGGAATATTCCTTTCCCCCTTATGAAGACTCTGATGCTGAAGAGTCTATCTCGTCTGCATCTCCCCCAGAAGACTACTCTTTTGGGGAAACCTTGCATACCACGAGGGAACATTTCCACTGTGAAGGCCAGGATTATTCTGATTCTAAGAAAAGGCTTCGAGAGTTCCTTTTACTACCCCAGCACAGACCACTTGCTATTCCACCTGTGTTAGACATTGTGGATGATGTTTACTCAGAATCTAGTCTTAACCCAGATTCATCACCTCCTGCACCAGCCAAACAAGACAGATACTACAGAGTCCCTGACTCACACAAATTCCTGTATAAAAGTCCTGTTGCTGACCCAGAAACCATTTCCCAGGGTCCCAAAGGGGTTAAGGCCTCTATTGCTAAAAATCCTGTGCCCTCAAAGGGATTCTAGAGCACTAGACATATGAGGAAAGAAAGTATATACCTCAGCTGCTCTAGCTATGAGGGCCTTAAATTGTCAGTTTCACATGCTGAAATATCAACAATATTTGATGTCTCAATTAAAACAAAAATTGCTCACACATACAGAACAGCCTGATTACAAGGAAATACAAGATTTGTTGCATTCAGCTGAACAAGTGGGAAAACATACTTTACAATGTGGATTTGATTCATTGGAAGCTTCTTGTAGAGCAGCAGTAACAGGGTGTTTTCATACGTAGGCATGCTTGGTTAAAAGAACAAACTTTACCTGATCATGTTAAAGCAAAGTTATTGGATGCACCTTTACAGCAGGATGTTTTATTTGGTGTAAAAGCAGAAGTAGTTTTAAAGAAAATGGAGGATAAGGCAAAATCTATGCAGACGGTCAAGGATTTTTTACAGGTTCAACCATCTCGTTTCAGCAGAAATTGGCCAACCAAAAACTGGTCCTTTCCAGCTTCTGCCAGACCACAGAGGGGCAGATAGACACGCCCAAGGGGCAGAGGCCAGTCACAAGGCTCTTACCAGCCTCGACAATGGGGTGCCACAACCCAAAAAGGAGGACAAGACAGGTCTCAAACTACCAGGAGACAAACACAATGACTTACCCCTCAGACTTCCAAGCAAAACCCTCTTGGCGGCTCCCTTGGGGGGAAAATTAGCACTTTTTGCAGACAATTGGCACATCATCACAAAAGACAAATGGGTCCTAAATATTGTATCTCAGGGATACAGATTCCACTTTCACACTTTGCCAAGGATAAAAGGAATGCCAAACCTGCCACCAAATCAATGGGCAGAGGCTCAAAAGCAAATTTCAGCTTTCATGGACATGAGAGCCATTCAACAAGTTCCTACACAGGAGCAAGGACAAGGATTTTACTCTACTGTTTCTAGTTCCCCGAAAGGACAAAGCCTGGAGACCCTTTCTGGACCTCTCAATTCTAAACACATACCTGGAAGTACCCACATTCAAGATGCTAACACTACAGCAACTTCTTCCCATGCTGGGCAAGAAGGCTAGGCTAGTAACGTTGGACCTCAAGGAGGCATACCTGCATGTCCCTATCAGACAAAATTGCAGAAGATACCTCCGATTTATAGCAGGTTCAACCCATTACCAATTCTCTGCACTGCCCTTTGGCTTATCTACTGCACCCAGGGTCTTCACAAAATGCCTGGCACCAGTAATTGCATACTGCAGACAAAGGGATTCAAATATATCCATACCTGGACGACTGCCATATTCAAGCAGAAAGCAAGGACATTCTATTAAAGCATCTGGCGTTTGTCAAAAACCTACCAAGTTGCCTAGGGTACACAGTAAACGAAAAGAAGTCAAAACTAGTGCCCCTCACAAGACATAATATTCCTGGGTGCCAGCTTAAATACAACGGCCCAGATTGCTTATCTCACGCCAGACAAGCAAGGACAACTGACTCAGTACTTCAAAATGATTGCAACAAAGACCCAACTCCCTGCAAGAAGAATTCTGCAGGCCTTGGGATTCATGGCATCTTGCGTACTACTAATACCATTTGCAAAACTGCACATGAGGAAATTACAATGGTATCTGAAAAGCGTATGGACTCAACACAGCCACAGCTTGGAAACAATTCCACTCATACCCTGCCTTCAACAGGAGTTTCTATGGTGGGCTCAGGCATGTCACCTCAACAAGGGTCAGCCTTTTACCTTACCCACACCCAGGCAAACTATAACAACCGATGCATCGGATTATGCCTGGGGAGCGCACATGGCAGGACAGTATATTCAGGGCAAATGGTCTACAGACCAAAGGCATCTGCATATCAATCAAAAAGAGATGCTAGCTGTACAAAATGCCCTAACAGCTTTCAAGGACCTCCTACATCCAGGACAACTCCTAATAAAGACAGACAACACCACAGTGATGTGGTACATCAACAAGCAAGGGGGCACACACTCCTACCCCCTATGCAGACAAGCAATGACCTTGTGGAACACAGCACTGACCTACCAAGTTCAACTACAAGCACAATTCCTGCCAGGAAAGAAAAACACATTGGCAGACGATCTAAGCAGAAATATCATAGATCCTCACGAGTGGAAACTAGATCCACAAGTATTCACAATGACAACTCAAAAATGGGGGAGCCCAGACATAGATCGGTTTGCTTCCCCCCAAAACTACCAACTACGGAAATTCTGCACAAGGACATACCACACACTAGCTTGGAAAGTGGACGCCCTCTCATTCAGTTGGAAAACATTGGCAGTGTATGCCTTTCCTCCACTGCCTCTTCTGGCAAAGGTGCTGCTGAAAGCCAGATTAGAGAGGCCACAAATGATACTCATTGCTCCAGACTGGCCACGCCAACACTGGTATCCAGTACTAAGGAACATGGCTCAAGACCCACCATGGATTTTACCTACAATTCCTCACCTGCTCACTCAGCAAAACAATCAGATTCTACACAGCCAGCTCAAGACTTTAAATCTGGCTGCATGGCAAATTGCCTAAACAACCAGTCAGCACTTCTCTCTCAAGCTGTGATGGATGTCATTCTGGAGGCCAGGAGGCCCAGCACCAGGAAAGTCCATTCAGACAAATGGAAAAGATTCTGCGCCTGGAACCAGGCTAAAGGCCAAAATCCCCTTGTACCAAATATTCCACAGATTATTCTATATTTAACTGAGATGTTGCACAAAGGACTTTCCTTCTCATCTATTAAGATCCATGCCTCAGCCATTTACAACACGGACCCTCCTGTATTTTTCACATCCATTACTAAGACAGTTCCTCAGAGGGGCTAAGAACATAAGACCGCCCCGGAGAGCACCAACACCAACTTGGGATCTCAACTTTGTTTTGGAAAAACTTACACTACCGCCCTTTGAACCAGCTTTCATAGCTGATCTACAGTTCCTATCATGGAAAATTGCCCTGCTGCTAGAAATAACTTCAGCACGAAGAGTCTCAGAACTACAGGCCCTAATGGCAGTGGAGCCTTTCATAATTTTTCATCAAGACAGAGTCTCTTTACGAACTAACCCTTCCTTTATGCCAAAGGTGGTTTCCAGTGTGGCCCTAAACCAAACCATTCATTTGCCCACCTTTTACCCAAACCCCCAGAACAAAGGGGAAAGGCTCCTACACTCTTTGGACATTCACAGGCAATTACGTTACTACTTGGATAAAACTAAGGCTTTCAGAAAATCTGACCAGCTCTTTGTATCCTATGCTGCAGGATCACAAGGAAAAGCTATCTCAAAACAGACCATTTCAAAATGGATAGGACATTGCATCCATTTCTGCTACACATGCCATGGGAAATCTGTGCCTGGTAACATCAGGCCCCATTCCACCAGGGCTACAGCAACATCAACAGCCTTCCTCAGACGGGTAGCAACCAAGGATACTTTGGAGGCTGCAACTTGGAGTTCAGTGCACACCTTCACCAAGCACTATCACTTACCTCTATACTCTAAAACCAGAGCTGGCTTTGCCACTGCAGTTCTGCAGGGCCTACTAGCCTCACCAAACCCTGTTTAGTTCCACCACCCATCCTTAGCTTTGGGAATTCAACCCAAGTGTGATGACTGCAGCAGTGTAACACGATGAACATAGTACAGTTTTGTACCTACCATAAATGTAGATGTTCGACTGTTCACACTGCTGCAGTCCAGGTTACCCTCCCTCCATCCCCTCTGAACTAGCTGGAGTTATCTATACCTTTCTATCCTATACAACATTTGTGGTGTATTTGCTTGTAACTGAAGGAATTTGTTTTATTTTTATATATATATATTTTTTATTAGCAATATGTATTGCCTACCTATTGGAGGCACCTGACATCTGGGGCAAGAAAAACTGAAGAATATGGCATTGGATGCATCTTATATACCCCTGGCGCACTGACGTCAGGGAAGAAGCAACAGCAACTGACGCCGGACCAAGACTTTGGAACTCTGGCCAACTGCGGGACCGCCTGACAGCAGGATAACCCAAGTGTGATGACTGCAGCAGTGTGAACACTCTAACATCTGCATTTATGGTAGGTACAAAACTGTACTTTCCAGGGGCACTGTAACCACAGTGTTATTGTATGTGTGCATTATGTATTCCTTTTTATTTATTTTTTTTTTACTTACTGTGGTTCCATGCAGCTGGCCATTAGCTGCCACTAGTTTCTTTCCCTGTTTAACTTGTCTGATGAACCCATCCTGACCTCTCCTGTGCTGTGCCTGACCGATGTCTGGGGTTGTTAAGACTGTGGACTGTGATGCAGTTTCTTGTTGTTGCAACTGCTGGGGTGTGTTTTACTGCTTTCTCCTGTCACCCTTCTTTAACCAAGTACATCACCGAGGGTGGGGCACATATTGAGCATCAGTGCTGATCTGCCCCTCGCTTCCAAGCAGGGCTTATGTCAGAAAGATGCCCCTTTCACTCTCGTTAGAACATGTGTCTTTTTCACGTGGTTTCCCCCAGGGAAGTGTTACACACTAGTGTACCCGTGTGTGCAAGCCTGTCCTTCCCAAAATGGTTACTTTATTCCCCTCACTAATGCCTAATGCTTCAGACATCCAAGCCGCTAGTTTAACCCAGGATGCCTGGGCCATAGTCAGAGCTTTATCCCGCTGTTCTGCGGTGCTGGCTAACCACATGGCATTCTTAGAAAGAATAGATACTTGAGCTGATGTCCTTCATGGATGCATCTGCAGTCATAACAAGTGGGTTGTCCTGTCGTCAGGCAGCCCTGCAGTCGGCCGGATTCCAAAGTCCGGGTCCGGCTTCGGCTGATGTCGCACTCCACCCGACGTCATCTCTGTTGGTCTTCGGGTATAAAAGCATCAGCCAACGCCATTTTCCTCAGTCTTTCTTGCCGCGTGGCGCCCGAAGCAGAAGCTGTTCGCAAGTGCCAGTCGGTCGGATCCAGAGATTACTTCTACCGAATACTACTTCGAAGACTTCTAAAGCTAAGTACCCCATTGGGGACTCTTTCTTGCCTCAGCCGATGTCAGAAAAAGTTAACAATTGTTTAACCTGTGGGAAACAAATACCTCATAAAGATTTCCACTCTTACTGTCTGCCTTGTTTAGGCCCAGCCCACGACGTAGCAGCCTGTTCGGCCTGTGCCTCTTTCAACCGCGAGCGGCTTAGGCGTCGGTCGGAGTTTGCAGAACAGTTTTTCGGTTCTGATTTTGCGTACATTATGCCGTCGGATCCTCCGACTACCCCCAGAAAATGCAAAGATAAAGACCGACACTCGCGGTCCGCGGTTTCGGCCGAAACCACGGTAAAGCAAACCGCGAGTGTCTCGGTTTCGGCCGGAACCGAGGAAAATGCTCAAAGTACAGCTGAACCTATTCTTACAACTGAGGCCCCTGCTACAACTCTTGAATCGACCTCAGAAATTTTACCCACTACGGTGGTTGACTTATCAGACACCATCCCCTTGGATGTCTCTACCCCAGCACGTGGTGCTGCTAGGCCTCCAGCTGCCATGTCCATTAAGGCCTTCGCCAGGGCTAAAGCAGCCAAGACTACTAAAACAGTGCCTGTTAAACCCCCCACATCCAGGCCCTCTTCTAGTTCTCAAATGCTTTCTTTGGCAGAAGATTTAATTTCTTTAATTAGAGGATCTCAATCTCACCCAGACAGGGCCTCTCAGCCCCAGAGAAGAGACCTAGGGCAGAGCCCCTGAGCCAGTGTCTTCTGATGATTCTGCTGATGAATCAGACATAACTGACCAGCCTGAGGCTCCCTTCTCCAATTTTGAAGATTCTGATGCTGAAGAATCCATTCCAGCTGCTTCCCCACCAGAAGAATTCTCCTTTGGGGAAACCTTGCATGCCATGCGAGAACAGTTCCAATGGCAGCAACAGGATTTTCAGACTCCAGAAAAGACTTAGGACCTTTCTGCACCTCCCACAGCACAGGCCCTTAGCTATACCTCCTGTTCTCTCTGTGGTGGATGATGCTTTCAATGATGTTTGCTCCGCTCCAGATTCTTTACCCCAGCCCCTGCCAAACCAGACAGATTTTACAGGGTGCCAGATACTCATCACCACCTTTACAAGGCCCCACTTGCAGACCCAGAAACTATATCCCAGGGTCCCAAGGCAGTAGCGACCACAGCTAAAAACCCTATTCCTTCTGAAAGGGAAGCAAGGTCACTAGACAGATTGGGTAAAAAGGTCTACACTTCAGCTACTCTCTCAGCTAGAGCTTTAAACTGTCAGTTTCACATGATACAATACCAAGAGTTCATGCTTGATCAGTTAACTAAGAAACTAACCACTGATGAATCTCTTGATAAGAAATATGTATTAGAGATGGTAAATAACATACAACAGGTTAGCAACCATTCCTTAAAATGTGGCTATGATGCACTGGAGGCTTCATTTAGATCAGCCATGACAGGCACAGTGATAAGAAGGCATGCATGGCTAAAGGAACAAGCTTTACCGGATCATGTTAAAGCTAAGTTGCTAGATGCTCCTATGGACAAGACAAGTTTGTTTGGTACACCTGCCCAGCAGGTTATGAAGAAAATGGAAGAAAAGGCAAAATCTGTTCAAACTGTTAAAGATTTCTTGCAGGTTCAACCCCAAGGTTTAGCAGGAACTGGCCTGCCAAAATTGGTCCTTTCCTGACTCCACAAAATTTCAAAGGGGCAGGAATAGGCGTTCCAGAGGCAGAAACCAATCCAGAGGAGGTGCCTACAGAGGGCGACAGTGGCAAGGTAACAACAGAGGCACAGACACAGCCACTGCCACTACATCAGCACAACCACAGTGACTTAATCCTAAATCCGCCTACCAGGGAACAAATAGCAGCTCCTCTAGGCGGAAAGTTAACCTTATTTTCAAAGAACTGGCACTACATAACAAAAGACAAGTGGATTTTACAAACCATAGATCAAGGTTACCGGTTTCACTTCCACACTTTACCAGTCAAAGAGGAATGCCAAATCTACCTCCAAATCAAAAACAGAGGCTCTACGCCAGATAATGGAGTTAGCAAACATGAGAGCTGTGGAAAGAGTGCCAACAGCAGAACAAGGAAAGGGTTCTACTCCAGACTATTCCTAGTTCCAAGAAAGGAAAAAGTTGGAGACCAATTCTCGACCTGTCCACCTTAAATACATACATCATTGTCCCAAAATTCAAAATGCTGACCCTACAGCAACTTCTTCCCATGCTGGGCAAGGAGTCTTGGCTGGTAACTCTAGATCTCAAGGAGGCATACCTGCACGTCCCCATTCGACCAATCTGCAGAAGATACCTCAGATTTCTTGCAGGATCAGAGCACTATCAATTCTCAGCATTGCCCTTTGGCTTATCTACTGCCCAGAGTATTCACAAAATGCCTGGCATCAGTAATCGCCCATTGCAGACTACAGGAATTCAAATTTACCCATACCTGGATGACTGCCTGCTACAAGGGGACAACAAAAGCAAGCTGACAACAGATTTACAAAGGGTCATTTACTTGCTACAAGGACTGGGATACACAGTCAATTTACAAAAGTCAAGGCTGATACCATCCCAAACAAGGACATTCTTGGGCGGAATTGGACACAGTACAACAAATGGCATTCCTGACTACAGAAAAACAAAAGAACTTCCTCTTTACTTCTTGGCACTAACAAAACTGAACAAGTTAACAGCAAGAAAAGTTCTGCAGGCCTTGGGCTTCATGGCATCATGCATAATCTTGGTCCCATTTGCCAGACTACATATGAGGAAACTACAGTGGTACCTAAAGAATTTATGGTCCCAACACAGACACAGTCTAGAAACAGAAATCCCACTAATTCCATGCTTAAAACAGGAGTTCCTATGGTGGGCTCAGGCATGCCAGTCAAACCCAGGCCTACCCTTTCGCAGATGTCAACCAAGCCAGACCATCACAACAGACGCTTCAGACCTAGGATGGGGGCCCACATGCTGGACAAATGCGTGCAAGGATTGTGGACACAGGATCAACTTCACCTGCACATCAATCTAAAAGAAATGCTGGCAGTAAAACTGGCAATCCAAAAGTTCAAACCATTTCTCAAAGAGGGCCAGTTGATGATAAGGACAGACAACACCACAGTCATGTGGTACATCAACAAACAGGGAGGCACTCATTCATACCCCTATGCAGAATGACCTTGGAGCTGTGGACCCTGGCACTCAGCTACAACATTCAGTTACAGGCAATATTTGTACCGGGAAAGACAATACTCTAGCAGACATATTAAGCAGAACCACTGGATGCCCACGAATGGAAGCTGCACCCGGACATCTTCAAGACCATCTCGAAGAAATGGGGAATGCCACAGATAGACCTATTCGCATCACCTCTCAATCACCAGCTCAAAAAATTCTGCACAAGGACATTCCACCCACTAGCATGGAAAGTGGACTCACTCTCCTTCAACTGGAAAGGCCTAACAGCATATGCATTCCCACCTCTTCCTTTGATACACAAGGTACTACTAAAAATCAAGGAAGAACGTCCAAGGATAATCCTGATAGCTCCAAACTGGCCAAGACAACACTGGTACCCACTACTGAAGAGCATGTCTCGGAACAATATGTGGCCAATACCCCTGATGCCTTTGATGTTAACTCAGAACAACTACAGCATCATACATCCAAACCTAAAACGCTGCAACTGACTGCATGGAACATCACATAGCAGCAGCTAATCCAGAACTTTCCCAAAGAGTTAAAGACATTATTCTTGAAGCACGCAGACCTTCAACAAGAAGGAACTATGCTGGAAAATGGAAAAGGTTTGTCATTTGGAGTACGGAAAGAGGAAAAGATGTGTCAAACATAGATATGCCTAACATTCTGGAGTATCTGGCGAACTTCTTCATTCAGGCCTGTCCTACTCCTCCATCAAGATACATGCATCAGCTATTTCAGCAGAATACAGCTTTGATCCACCTGTTTTTTCGCACCCTTTGCTCAGGCAGTTCCTCAGAGGAATCAAGAATGTAAAACCTCCAAGGAAACCACCATTACCAGCTTGGGATTTAAACTTTGTGCTAGAAAAGTTGACACTATCACCCTTTGAACCAGCAGCAACAGCAGACCTACAACACCTGTCATGGAAAACTGCTTTCCTACTGGCAATTACTTCAGCGAGGAGGGTTTCAGAACTACAGGCCTTAATGGCAGTGCAACCCTTCCTAATCTTCCACCAAGATAGAGTGTCCATGAGGACTAATCCTACATTTATGCCCAAGGTGGTATCCAGAGTGTCTTTAAACCAGGCAATCCACCTACCTACCTTCTTTCCCAACCCACAAAACAGAGGGAAAGAATACTGCATACCTTGGATGTACATAGACAGCTACGCTACTACTTGGACAGAACAAAAATAGCAGAAAGACTGACCAACTTTTGTAGCCTATGCAACAGGAAGGGAAGGAAAAGCTATTTCCAAACAGACAATCTCCAAATGGATAGGAAATTGCATACGATACTGTTACTCCTTCCATGGAAAACCAATTCCACAGAACATAAGACCTCATTCTACAAGGGCAACAGCCACTTCCACAGCCTTCTTACGAGGAGTGGCAACCAAAGACATTATTGAGGCGGCTACTTGGACTTCCGTGCATACATTTGCCAAGCATTATAATTTGCCTCTATATTCCAGATCCTGAGCAGGGTTTGCCACTGCTGTACTGCAAGGGATCCTAAACACACCATAATCTACTTTTATCCTCCTCCCCTAGTTGGCTATGGTATTCTACCCACTTGTTATGACTGCAGATGCATCCATGAAGGACATAGTACAGTTTTGTACCTACCATAAATGTAGATGTCCGAACTGGATAGCATCTGCAGTCAGGATTACCCTCCCTCCTTCCCCTCTGTGGTACTCCTAGGGTGTTTACCCTCCTAATAGCTAGCTGTTGGGGGGGAGTCTTTTATGGTGTATTTGTTTGGATATATGTACATATATGCTTATTGCTGTGTTTACCTCTATCTATTTGGAAACATTGGCATCTATCCAAATTTTCAGCCTGCAAGAGGGCTACTGGCATCTGGGGCAAGAAACACTGAGGAAAATGGCGTCGGCTGATGCTTTTATACCCGAAGACCAACAGAGATGACGTCGGGTGGAGTGCGACATCAGCCGGACCCGGACTTTGGAATCCGGCCGACTGCAGGGCTGCCTGACGACAGGACAACCCACTTGTTATGACTGCAGATGCTATCCAGTTCGGACATCTACATTTATGGTAGGTACAAAACTGTACTTTTTGGAGGCTGCCAGATGAACATAATTTCACACACTACCAAACTTTACAGGTTCATTTTCAGTCTAGTGTGAGTGAAGGCTTTGCTAGGACTGTCTTGCAAGATAAAGATGCACCTCATCTCATCACTTTCTACCACCACCCATACTTGGAGCTTCAGTCATTCCAGTAGTGAGAATTACTGCAGCTGTGATCTAAATGAGTAACACAGCACAGTTGTGTAGGTAGCTTACCATAATAGTAGATATTCAAGTAGATCACTGTTGCAGTAGTATTTCCCGCCCAGAAATCCCCTCTATATTATTATTGGGTTTGCATTATAACTTTCAGTCTGTTTGACTTGGCTGGGTTGCAGTACCTTTTTCCTGTTATTTTTCCATATTTCCCATCTGTACATCTATCTTTGTATCTTCTTGGCTGTGGGTAGTGGCTCAGGAAAGATGCATTATTTCTGCTTTTTCCATATTCATTACCTCGGGATGGGACATGGACCTTTTGTTGCTTAATAATTATACTGTCCTGCTTTACATTGGCCTCTGTTATCATTTAGTGTCCTTGCCAGTGGTTATGGGTTAGAAAGTACTAAAATGGACTAGGTAGCCAATCTTATTATACTGGCATACTTGGATGTACCAGGGTTTGGATGTATGCCATGTCAGGGGGGAAGGATCCTGTGCTCTGGAAGTTGTGCCATATTTATAGGGGACACCAGTAGCAGTAGTAAGAACATTCTGCAACAGTGATCTGTTCAAACATCTATTATAAGATCTCTACAGAGTTGTACTTCAGAATAAGACAGCAATTGAAAATGCCTAAAGTAAAATAAAGAATATAAAGAAATGGACCAAAAGAAACTGAGAGAACTGGAAAGCCCACAGATAGTGCCAAAGTATAGCAAATGCCTACAACAACCACATGTTGACCTATACTTGACACAGGAATGGCTGAGAAGAGGTGAATTTAACCCAAAAGATGAAGTGGTAACAATGGAGGACCAGGATAGTGGGCTGTATACATGTTGGTGTACAAAGTCTGTAGAAGAAGTGGGGAGAAAGATGGTTCTGTTCACCAGAACTGGAAGCAGTTGCACATTTCATTGCTGGTTGTGACACACTCATGGCTGAGTGTCTGTGTATCGAAAGGCACAGTGTGGCAAGACTGATGCACTGAGGACTGTGCAAACACCACTATGTATAGGTTGCTGAGAAGCACTGGTAACGTGAACCACAGAGCATTTAATAGTCATCCTATCCTAACAGTTTGTAAAATGGAGGCAAGAAGACCACATATGTTAGTCCAAGAAAAAGGCAAAAGTAACATCAATCATTTATAATTGCTTTACCCAGCAATTGTAGCATCTTGCATACTGAGAGACAAACTCATAAACTACGAGAATTTGCAAGCAGAAACAAGAGCAATGTGGAATAAATATACTCTGTTGTAGTGGTAGTAATAGTAGGAATAACAGGATTAAAGAAGAATTTGCAGGCATACTTAAGTAAGCTGCCAACACATGTAACCCCATATGAACTGCAGAATGGGTAATTGTGGATACTTTGCCAGTGCTGGAGAGAGTCTTGGCTAATTTCAAAGACTGAAGCAATAGTGGTTTAATGAACTCTAATTGTACCCTGAGTTAAGAATGGGATGTGTTCCCATTACTATATTAGAAACCCAAACCATTTGGAGAAACTTAAAAAAGGAAGAGAACTTGACAAGAGGAGTACATCTTGTATATGGTTTGCTTAGATTTCATCAAAGGCTTTTATTCAGTAATGCAGTTGTGGCTGCTAGGAAAACTGGAATGGTTGGAAGTAGGCTCAAGACTAAGGAATGGGATTGATGCATTGTTGAATGATAAGACAGGAGGTCATGGAGAGGAGGACAATGTTAAGAATAAGGAAGGTGATGACTAAAGGTTTACAGGGGTTGTTCGGTATCCAGTACTCCTCACTGTTTATTTTGTCTATAATTTATTGACCAGATTAGTCCGACTAGACCAGTAGCTTCTTGTGACATTTCAGACATGTGTAAGATAGTGGAGAACAAGATTGGTTTGTACATATTTCATGGAATAAAGAACAGGATCACTTTTCTCTGTGAGACCCAGTTAGGTACAAAAGTGTGAGATGGGAAGAGGGAAGTCTTAGCAAGGGTTTGAAAAGGACTTCTCAAGTGGCAGAAAGGTAATTGGTATGGTTGACTGCAAACAATTGATGTTCTTCGTGTTTCACTGTTGCAGTCATTACATTTGGGTAATCTGCTGGCAGGTTGCCCTCAGTCGGCCTGAATTCCATAGTCTTGGGTCCTGCGTCAGTTGCTGTCTCCTCTTCCATGACGTCAGGTCATCAGGGGTATAAAACATGCAGCTGACGCCATTTTCTTTAGTCTTTCTTGCTGTGCTGTGCCCGAAGCAGAAGCATTTCGCAAGTGCCGGTCGGCCGACTACTGAAATATCCGCATTTGAGTTTCAGAACCGAAGATGTCCTTCATGGATGCATCTGCAGTCATAACAAATGGGTTGTCCTGTCGTCAGGCAGCCCTTCGGTCGGCCGGATTCCAAAGTCTGGGTCCGGCTTCGGCTGATGTCGCACTTCACCCGACGTCATCTCTGCTGGTCTTCGGGTATAAAGGCATCAGCCAACGCCATTTTCCTCAGTCTTTCTTGCCGCGTGGCGCCCGAAGCTGTTCGCAAGTGCCGGTCGGTCAGATCCAGAGATTACTACTACCGAATACTACTTCGAAGACTTCTAAAAAGCTAAGTACCCCGTTGGGGACTCTTTCTTGCCTCAGCCGATGTCAGAAAATGTCAGTAACTGTTTAACTTGTGGGAAACAAATACCTCATAAAGATTTCCACTCTTACTGTCTGCCTTGCTTAGGCCCAGACCACGACGTAGCAGCCTGTTCGGCCTGTGCTTCCTTCAGTCGACGAACGCTTAGGCGTCGGTCGGAGTTTGCTGAACAGTTTTTCGGCTCAGATTTTGCGTACATTATGCCGTCGGATCCTCCGACTACCCAAATTGTTAAAAACGCAAAGAAAAGACCGACACTCGCGGTCAGCGGTTTCGGCGAAACCACGGTTAAGCAAGCCGCGAGTGTCTCGGTTTCGGCTGAAACCGAGAAAACCGGTCAATCTTCAGCCGAATCCATGACTACTACTGAGGCTCCTGCTACCTTAGTTGAATCGGCCTGAGAAATTTTGCCTACAACTGTGGTTCCTAGTGATTTATCAGACACCATCCCTTTGGATGTCTCTACCCCAGCACGTGGTGCTGCTAGGCCTCCTGCAGCCATGTCTATTAAGGCCTTTGCCAGGGCTAAAGCAGCCAAATCTGTTAAATCAGTGCCTGTTAAGCCCCCCTCACACAGGCCCACTTCAAATTCACAAATGCTTACTCTGGCAGAAGATTTAATATCCTTAATTAGGGGATCCCAATCTCACCAAGACAGGGCCTCTCAGCCCCCAGAAAAGATACCTAGAGCAGAGCCCCCCGAGCCAGTGTCCTCTGATGATTCTGCGGATGACTCAGACATTACAGACCAGCCAGAGGCTCCTTTTTCTACTTATGAAGATTCCGATGCTGAAGAATCCATTCCAGCTGCCTCTCCACCAGAGGAATTTTCCTTTGGGGAAACCTTACATGCCATGAGAGAACAATTCCAATGGCAGGGACAAGATTTCTCAGATTCAAGAAAAAGGCTTAGGACTTTTCTGCACTTACCACAACATAGGCCCTTAGCTATACCTCCTGTACTGCCTGTTGTGGATGATGCATTTAATGATGTTTGCACTGCTCCTGATTCTTTACCTTCAGCCCCTGCCAAACCAGATAGATTTTACAGGGTGCCAGACACTCATCACCACCTATACAAAGCCCCACTTGCAGATCCCGAAACTATATCCCAGGGGCCTAAGGCAGTAGCCTCGACCACAGCAAAAAGCCCTATTGCTTCTGAAAGGGAATCCAGGTCCTTAGAGATGGGGAAAAAGTTTACACCTCTGCTACTCTCTCAGCTAGAGCTTTAAACTGTCAGTTTCATATGATCCAATACCAAGAGTTTATGCTTGATCAGTTAACTAAAAAACTGTCCTCTGATGAATCCTTAGATAAGAAATATGTATTAGAAATGGTGAATAACATCCAACAGGTTAGTAACCATTCCTTAAAATGTGGCTATGATGCACTGGAGGCTTCATTTAGATCAGCCATGACTGGCACAGTGATAAGAAGGCATGCATGGTTGAAAGAACAGGTCTTACGGATCATGTTAAAGCAAAGCTGTTAGATGCTCCTATGGATAAGGCCAGTCTATTTGGTACACCTGCCCAGCAAGTAATGAAGAAAATGGAAGAAAAGGCAAAATCTGTACAAACAGTTAAAGATTTCTTACAGGTTCAGCCCCCAAGGTTTAGCAGGAACTGGCCTGCCAAAAATTGGTCCTTTCCAGACTCCACAAAATCCCAAAGGGGCAGGAATAGACGCTCTAGAGGCAGAAATCAATCCAGAGGAGGTGCCTACAGAGGACGACAGTGGCAAGGCAATAACCGAGGCACAGACACAACCACTGCCACTGCAACAGGACAATCATAGTGACTTGGCTCTGACACCGCCTACCAGGGAGCAAATGGCAGCACCTTTAGGTGGAAAGTTAGCCTTATTTTCGAAAAATTGGCACTATATCACAAAAGACAAGTGGATTTTGCAAACCATAGACCAAGGCTACCGGTTCCACTTCCACACCTTACCAGTAAAAAGAGGAATGCCAAACCTACCTCCAAATAAAAAAATAGAAGCTCTACAGCAAATAGCGAAATTAACAAGGATGAGAGCTGTGGAAAGAGTACCAATAACAGAACAGGGCAAAGGATTCTACTCCAGACTTTTCCTAGTACCAAGAAAAGAGAAAAGTTGGAGACCTATTCTCGACCTGTCCGTCTTAAACACATACATCATTGTCCCAAAATTCAAAATGCTGACCCTACAGCAACTTTTTCCATGCTGGGCAAGGAGTGTTGGCTGGTAACTCTAGATCTCAAGGAGGCATACCTGCACGTCCCCATTCGACCAAATTGCAGAAGATACCTCCGATTTCTTGCAGGATCAGAGCATTATCAATTCTCAGCATTGCCCTTTGGCTTATCTACTGCGCCCAGAGTATTCACAAAATGCCTGGCATCAGTAATCGCTCACTGCAGACTACAGGGAATCCAAATTTATCCATACCTGGACGACTGCCTGTTACAAGCGGACAACAAAAGCAAGCTGACAACAGATTTACAAAGGGTCATTTACTTGCTACAAGCCCTGGGATACACAGTCAATTTACAAAAGTCAAGGCTGATACCATCCCAAACAAGAAGATTCTTGGGCGCGGAATTGGACACAGTAAAACAAATGGCATTCCTAACTGCAGAAAAACAAAAAGAACTCCCTCTTTACTTCTTGGCATTAACAAAGCAGAACAAACTAACAGCAAGAAAAGTTCTGCAGGCCTTGGGCTTCATGGCATCATGCATAATCTTGGTCCCACATGCCAGACTGCATATGAGAAAGCTACAGTGGTACCTAAAGAATTTATGGTCTCAGCACAGGCACAGCTTGGAAACAGAAATCCCACTAATCCCATGCCTAAAACAGGAGTTTCTATGGTGGGCTCAAGCATGCCAGTCAAACCCAGGCTTACCCTTCCACAACTTTCGAGCAAGCCAAACCATCACACCGGATGCCTCAGACCTAGGATGGGGGGCGCACATGCTGGACAAATGCATACAAGGATTGTGGACTCAAGACCAGCTGCACCTGCACATAAACCAAAAAGAAATGCTGGCAGTAAAACTGGCAATCCAAAAATTCAGACCATTCCTCAAAGAAGGCCATTTGATGATGACAGACAACACCACAGTCATGTGGTACATCAACAAACAGGGAGGCACTCATTCATACCCCCTATGCAGAATGACTTTGGACCTTTGGAATCTGGCTCTCAGCTACAACATCCAGTTACAGGCAATATTTGTGCCGGGAAAAGAGAACACCCTAGCAGACATGTTAAGCAGAACCACCTCGGATGCTCACGAATGGATGCTACACCCGGACATCTTCAAGGCCATCACAAAGAAATGGGGAATGCCACAAATAGATCTATTCGCATCCCCACTCAATCAGCAGCTCAAAAAATTCTGCACAAGGACATTGCACCCACTTGCATGGAAGGTGGACACTCTATCCTTCAGCTGGAAAGGCCTGACAGCATATGCATTTCCACCTCTTCCCTTGATGCACAAGGTACTACTGAAAATCAAAGAGGAACGTCCAAGGATAATCCTGATAGCTCCGAATTGGCCAAGACAACACTGGTACCCATTGCTGAGGAGCATGTCTCGGGAGAGAATGTGGTCAATACCCCTGATGCCTTTGATGTTAACTCAGAACAACTACAACATCATGCATCCAAACCTAAAAACCTTGCAACTGACTGCCTGGAACATCACATAGCCGCAACTAACCCAGACCTTTCCCAAAGGGTTAAAGACATTATCCTTGAAGCCCGCAGACCTTCAACAAGAAGGAACTATGCAGGAAAATGGAAAAGGTTTGTCATTTGGAGTACTGAAAGAGGAAAAGATGTGTCGAACATAGATATTGCTAACATTCTGGAGTACTTGGCAGAGCTACTACATACAGGCCTGTCCTATTCCTCCATCAAGATACATGCATCAGCTATTTCAGCAGAATACAGCTTCGATCCACCTGTCTTTTCGCATCCTCTACTCAGGCAGTTCCTCAGAGGGATCAAGAATGTAAAACCTCCTAGGAAACCACCATTACCAGCATGGGACTTGAACTTTGTGCTAGAAAAGTTGACACTCCCTCCGTTTGAACCAGCAGCAACAGCAGATCTGCAACACCTGTCATGGAAAACTGCTTTCCTACTGGCAATTACCTCAGCAAGGAGGGTTTCGGAACTACAGGCCTTAATGGCAGTGCAACCCTTCCTAATCTTCCATCAAGATAGGGTGTCCATGAGAACTAATCCTACATTTATGCCTAAGGTGGTATCCAGAGTGTCTTTAAACCAGGCAATCCACCTACCTACCTTCTTTCCCAATCCACAGAACAGGGGGGAAAGACTGCTGCATACCTTGGATGTACATAGGCAGTTATGCTTCTACCTGGACAGAACCAAAAGTAACAGAAAAACTGACCAGCTTTTAGTAGCCTATGCAACAGGAAGGGAAGGAAAAGCAATTTCCAAACAGACAGTCTCCAAATGGATAGGAAATTGCATAAGATTCTGTTACTCCTACCATGGAAAACCAATTCCACAGAACATAATACCTCATTCTACAAAGGCTACAGCCACTACCACAGCTTTCTTACGAGGAGTGGCAACCAATGACATTATTGAGGCGGCTACTCTAACCTCCGTGCATACATTTGCCAAGCATTATAATTTACCTCTATACTCTAGATCCCGAGCAGGGTTTGCCACTGCTGTACTGCAAGGGATCCTAACTACACCATAATTTTTCTTCCTCCACCCCTAGTTTGGCTATGGTATTCTACCCATTTGTTATGACTGCAGATGCATCCATGAAGGACATAGTACAGTTTTGTACCTACCATAAATGTAGATGTCCGAACTGGATAGCATCTGCAGTCAGGATTACCCACCCTCCTTCCCTCTGTGGTACTCCTAGGGTATTTACCCTCCTAATAGCTAGCTAGTGGGGGGGGGGGGGCTTTTATGGTGTATTTGTTTGTATATATGTACATACATCCTTATTTTTGTGTTTGCCTTCTACTTTTTTGGAAACATTGGCATTTATCCAAAATTTAGCCTTCCAAGAGGGCAACTGGCATCTGGGGCAAGAAACACTGAGGAAAATGGCGTCGGCTGATGCCTTTATACCCGAAGACCAGCAGAGATGACGTCGGGTGAAGTGCGACATCAGCCGAAGCCGGACCCAGACTTTGGAATCCGGCCGACCGAAGGGCTGCCTGGCGACAGGACAACCCATTTGTTATGACTGCAGATGCTATCCAGTTCGGACATCTATATTTATGGTAGGTACAAAACTGTACTTTTTCAGTAAAGCTAAGTACCCTGTTGGGGAAACTTTCTTCTTGCTTTTTACCGATGTCAAAAAAAGTTAATAATTGTATTTGTGGGAAGCAAATACCTCATAAGGATTTCCATTTGTACTGTGTTCCTTGCCTAGGCCCTGATCATAACGTGCCTGGCTGTCGGTTTTGTGCTAGAGTTAACCTTCGCACTATTAAGCGTCGATATATTTTTACATCTAAGTATTTTGGAAACAGATTTTACTATCCAGAGATGTCATCAGATAGCAATCCGACTACCGGAGTACATAAAAACCACAAAGAAAAGGACAGAGAAAGGCAGTAGAGTTCCAAAACCGACAATGAAGCTTCTCCTAAGTCAGTCGCCGGTTCGCCGGTACTCAATGAGGCACTTTCGCAGCCCCTGGTACCCACTACCTTCGAGTCGCAGGCCTCTGCCAACACCCTTGTGGAGTCCGGCATGCTGCAGGATACTCAAGGTATTGGACCAACGGATGTATCTCCCTCGGATGGGTCCGGAGCCACTGAGCAGGCACCGGCTTCTGAGAGTGTATTCAGACCTTAACATTTTTATATCAAACCGACAAAAGCTGCAAAACCAAAGGCAAAGACACAGTCTAAAACTAAAAAAACGATACCTGAGCTATGTGCACAGGCCTCTATGCCTAGAACACAGATGATCAAAATGTCTGAAGACCTTATTACCTTGATCAGGGGTACCCATCCCCCTCCAGATAAGAGGCCTAGGCAAGACACTGACTATAAATCTTCAGATTCTTCTGATTCCTCTTCTGATCAGGAATTATCTTCACCTCCCTATGAGGATTCTGATGCTGAGGAGTCTATTCCATGTGCATCTCCTCCTGAGGATTATTCATTTGGAGAAACCTTGCATACTTTGAGGGAGCATTTTCACTGGGAGAGTCAAGACTTCTCAGAATCAAACAATAGGCTCAGGGATTTCCTCCTCCTCCCTCAGCACAAGCCTTTAGCCATTCCCCCTGTGTTAGACATTGTGAACGATGTTTTTTCGGAGTCAAGCCTGATCCCTGATTCTTTACCTCTGGCTCCCAGTACGCCTGACAGGTATTACAGGGTCCCGACTCTCATAAATTTTTGTTTAGAAACCTTGCTGCTGATCCTGAAACTATTTCACAGGATCCAAAGGGAGTTAAGGCCTCAACAGCAAAAAAAACCTACCCCCTCCGACAAGAGATTCAAGGGCGCTGGACAGATGGGGAAAAAAGGTTTATACATCTGCAACCTTGGCAATTAGGGCCTTAAACTGTCAATTTCATATGCTTAAGTACCAACAACTTGTTATGGGATTGCTGAAACAGAAAATGATGTTGATTTCAGCATTTGCAGAAAAAAAGTAATTGCAGGAATTATTGCATGCAGAAAAAAAGTAATTGCAGGAATTATTGCATGCAGCTGGACAAGTTGGAAAGCATACTTTGCAATGTGGTTTTGATTCTTTAGAGGCCTCCTGCAGGGCCGCAGTTACTGGTTCTTTGATTAGGAGCCATGCCTGGTTAAAGGAACAAAATTTGCCTGATCACGTTAAAGCGAAATTACTAGATGCACCTTTACAGCATGATTTTCTGTTTGTTATTAAGGGAGAAGAGGTTTTAAAGAAAATGGAAGACAAAGCTAAGTCTATGCAAACTGTTAAAGATGTCTTACAAGTGCAGCCATGTAGATTCAGTAGACACTGGCCTACAAAACATTGGTCCTTTCCTGTGTCAGACAGAGCTCAAAGGGGCAAATCCAGATGCCCCAAGGGTTCCAGGTACCAGGCGCAAGACGCATACAGGTCAAAGCAATGGGGCGCATCCACCTCCAAATCTGGAGGAGATAAAGCGCAAACCTACAGAAAGCAATCCCAATGACTTCCCTCTGCCTACACCAAGCACTTATCTTTTGGCAGCACCCATAGGGGGAAAATTAGCACTTTTTGCTCAAAATTGGCAGTTAATAACCCAGGACAAGTGAGTACTGAACATCGTATCACAGGGATACAGATTCCATTTCCACACTCTGCCAATGACAAATGGTTGGCCAGACCTGACAAAAAAACAATGGGCAGAGGCACAGGAACAGGTTACGTCCCTCATGGATATGGGGGCCATTAAGACAGTACCAGAACAGGAAAAAGGACAAGGTTTTTACTCGAGACTATTATTGGTACCCAGAAAGGACAAGGCCTGGTGGCCAGTACTGGATTTATTGATTTTTAACACATACTTGGACATTCCAAAATTCTAAATGCTCACTTTGCAACAGCTTCTACCCATGCTGGGCAAGAATGCTTTGCTGGTGACAGAGTTAAGAGGCATACCTGCATGTTCCCAATAAGACAGTCGTGCAGAAGATACCTCAGATTCCAGGCTGGCGTAATGCATTACCAATTCTCTGCACTGCCCTTTGGCTTATCTACTGCGCCCAGGGTCTTTACAAAGTGCCTGGCACCAGTAATTGCATTTTGCAGACAAAGAAGTATTCAAATATATCCTTACTTGGACGACTGTCTCATTCAAACAGAGAACAAGGACACTCTTCTACGACACCTGGCATTTGTGAAAAGGCTTCTAGCATGCCTAGGGTACACAATAAACAAAAGGAAATCACAACTGGTACCCTCTCAAAAGATAACATTCCTGGGTGCAAGCTTGCATACAACTGCCCAGATGGCTTATCTCATGCCAGACAAACAAAGGCAACTGACTGCTTACTTCAAACTGATGGCAACAAAAACCCAGTCTTCTACAAGACCAATTCTGCAGGCTCTGGTCTTCATGGCATCCTGCATCCTACTAATTCCATATGCAAGATTGCATATGAGGAAACTTCAGTGGCACCTAAAAAGTTTATGGAGTCAACATTCACACAGTCTGGAAACAATGATTCCTCTCATCCCCTGCCTGCAACAGGAGTTTCTATGGTGGGCAAAGGCCTGTCACCAAAACATGGGACGGCCCTTCACTCTACCCCCTGCCAGCCAAACCTTAACAACAGATGCATCAGATTATGCCTTGGGGGCCCACATGGCAGGAAGATTCATTCAGAGCATATGGGCACCAAATCAAATGCATCTACTTATCAACCAGAAAGAGATGCTAGCTGTTCAAAATGCCCTAATAGCCTTCAAGGACTTACTTCATCCAGGACAACTACTGATAAAGATGGACAACACCACAGTCATGTGGTATATAAACAAGCAAGGGGGGGCACACACTCAAACTCCCTTTGCAGATTAGCCATGGCACTGTGGGACACAGCTTTGACGTACCAAATAAATCTTCAAGCTCAATTCCTGCCAGGAAAACAGAATACTCTGGCAGACGATTTAAGCAGAAACCTGATGGATCCTCATGAGTGGAAACTAAATCCAAAAGTATTCAGCATGATGATAGAGAAATGGGGAGCCCAGACATGTATCTATTTGCCTCTCGTCAAAATTTTCAATTGAAAAGATTCTGCACAAGGACTTATCACAGCCAAGCATGGAAAGTGGACGCCCTATCCTTCAGTTGGAAAAACCTGTCAGTTTACGCCTTTCCTCCTATGCCTCTTCTACCCAAGGTCCTCCTAAAAGTCAGACAAGAGAAGCCAAAGATGATATTAATTGCCCCGGACTGGCCCCGCCAATACTGGTACCCAATCCTAAGGAACTTGTCTGATTACCCAGCTTGGACCTTGCCTCAAAGACCACAACTACTGTCCCAGCAAAACAATCGGATCCTGCACAATCAGCTACAGACTCTGAACCTGGCAGCATAGCTAATCATGTAATCATACGAACGACACCACTCAGTAAAGCTGTGATGGATGTCATTTTGGAAGCCAGAAGGCCTAGTACTAGAAAATCTTATGCTGACAAATGGAAGAGATTCTGTGCTTAGAATCGAGCACAAGGAACAGATACAGCACAACCACATATTCCTCCGATATTACAGTACTTAACTGAGATGCTTGACAAAGGCCTTTCTCATCAATCAAAATACATGCCTCTGCCATTTCGGCTCATTACAATACAGAGCCACTTATCTTTTCTCATCCTTTATTAAAGCAGTATCTTAGAGGAGCCAAAAACCTAAGGCCTCCTAGAAGATCACCACTACCTGCATGGGACCACAATTATGTGTTTGAAAAGCTCACCCTGCCTCCATTTGAACCAGCCGCTACCGCTGATATAAAGTTCTTATCATGGAAGACCGCTCTGCTACTAGCAATTACTTCAGCAAGAAGAGTTTCAGAGCTACAGGCCCTCATGGCTGTAGAGCCCTTTATCATATTTTACCCAGACCGGGTGCCTCTGAGGACAGATCCTACTTTTATGCCCAAGGGGGTTTCCAGTGTGGCTCTTAACCAAACTATTCATCTGCCAACTTTTTATCCAAATCCGCAGAACAAAGGGGAGAGAATTCTGCATTCCTTGGACGTACACAGACAACTAGGATTCTACTTGAGCAGGACAAAAGCTGTAAGAAAAACGGAGCAATTACTAGTGTCATATGCTGCAGGATCAGGGGGAAAGGCTATCTCAAAGCAGACAATTTCAAAGTGGATATGCCACTGCATCTGTTTCTGCTACTTACACCATGGTAAACCTGTGCCCAGGGGCATTAGGTCTCATTCCACCAGAGCTGCAGCAACTTCAGCAGCCTTTCTCAGAGGAGTATCAACCAAAGACATTCTAGAGGCTGCTACTTGGAGTTCTGTTCACACCTTTACAAAGCATTACGATTTGCCTCTCTACTCTAAGTCCAGGGCAGGCTTTGCCACTGCAGTTCTGCAGGGCCTTATAGCTGCACCTAATGCTGTTTA
>NC_056737.1:308412818-308430318 GCF_019279795.1 Protopterus annectens
GGCCACTCCTGGAAGGTTCACCACTGTTCCATGTTTTCTCCATTTGTGGATTATGGGTCTCACCGTGGTTTGCTGGAGTCCCAAAGCTTTAGAAATGGCTTTGTAACCTTTTCCAGACTGATAGATGTCAATTACTTTGTTTCTCACCTGTTACGGAATTTTTTTAGATTGCGGCATGATGTCTTCCTTTTTGGGATCTGTTGGCATACTTCACTTTGTCTGACAGATTCTATTTAAGTGATCTCTTGATTCAACAGGTCTGGCAGTAATCGGGCGTAGGTGTGGCTAGTGAAATTGAACTCAGCTTTCCCAGAAATGCGATTTAACCACAGTTACTTAATGATTTAACAAGGGGGGCAAACCACAGTTACTTAATGATTTAACAAGGGGGGCAATTACTTTTTCACATAGGACCATGTAGGTTTGGATAGTTTTTTCCTTAATAAATAAAATCATCACTTAACTGCATTTTGTGTTTACTTGGGTTATCTTTGTCTAATATGTAAATTTGTTTGATGATCTGAAATATTTAAGTGTGACAAACATGCAAAGAAATAAGAAATCAGGAAGAGGGCAAATACCTTTTCATTGCACTGTACTTCTCCCCCTTATCACATAATGTTGGATGCTGCTTCCCTTCTCTAAAGCTTTGTTCCTAAATAGTGTTAGGATGATCAGCCAACCCAGTAGTATAGAAGTGACTCCCAATGAAGACCATGTCTCTTGCATGTAATTTCAGGATAATGCAGAGGGAGTGGCATTGAGGACCATATGTAATTGCACTAGCCGCTGATATGAGCTTGAGAAAATGACTAGCTTCTACATGAGTGACTGCTCTCAGGCTCCATGCTCATTACTCTCATTGGATCCTTCATTCCCCATTGCTTAGCAGAGGGTTACCATTGAGGTTAGCTTTCTGAGGATTTGGGGCCCACCCCTACAAAGGGCCATGTGTAGAGTACACATTAAGTAGTAGTTGGAGGCAGGATGCAGAGATGATGGGCAGGGAAGCTAGAGGGGAGCAGCCTGAGGCTGCTTTGAGTTGGGACAATGAACATTCGTAAATGGAGTGTTTAGATATTGTTCAGATGTCCCCAAATATTTTGTTTATAATGGTCGTGAGTTAAGTTTTGCACTTCTTGGTTATGAATACAGTCTTCTGTGTTTGTGGAGTTCTTTGACAGTGTTAAGATTTTTCTGACAGAATCTTATTATAGATTTGTATGTGATCAGCTTGTATGCTGTTTTGTCAGAAGGATAATTTTAAGCATTTTATATTGGGTGTGTCACTAGAATGTTTTTTCCTTCTAATTCAGCTTTGCCATTACATGTGATAATACTTCTAGTTGCATAACTTTTATCCAATAATTTGTTCTATTTTTTATCTGTTTTAAAAAGTTAAGACTTTTTAAGTTGTCCCTCTGCCTTGGTTTTGGAAAACTTTTTTGCCCTTGATTTTGTTCACTTATTTTTTAGTTGTATTTGCTTGTCCACTGTTGTCTCATCATTGATCATGGATTCTGTAGGTGCTCTTTTGGTGAGAATAGCCCTCCTCTGGACAGCCATATTAATTAAGTATATTTGTGTAGGGGGAAGAGCCCCCTAGGAGTGAAATTTGTGCAGTTTTCAGTTTCCATACTGTCACAGAAAGGATTTGTTGTTGTTGCATTCTTACAAGATATTGTTATATGTGCAGACTTGTCTGAAAGGCTGTGACAAACCTGTTGCATCTTCCTGGCTAAAGGTGCAGCTGGACCTGAAAACAAAGTTCACAAGATAATCTGTTGCTTGATCTCTTAAAAAGAGCAAGTTTCACAGGCAGTGAAGTCTTCATTTCCCAGTGTTTGAGATGGCATTGAAGAGTATGGAATAAAAGTGTTCCATTCAAGCTATCTGAGAAATCTTTTTCTATTACTCTTAAGGTCATACAGGTCTGCCTCACCATTGTATTTTTTTTTAATGTAGGCAACTTCTCCAAGTGGTTCTGTTTCTAAGTTGCAACCAGATAAAGACTTGGCAGTAAATATAGTCTTTGATACAGAAGTGAGACCCTATTCTTGTAATGTGAAGTTATTAGGACAGATTTGTAGAGGCTTTCTATTGAGTCCCACAGATAATTTCTGGCATCTTTTTTCTTTTTCTAAATTTTCACTGGGGTGAAGAATTTGACTGGGTATAAGTACATCAGGCCTTCTGTTCAGAGATATTGCCACGTTTAGTACCAACATTGCCTGTTTCTGTAACAGTGTCCATCTTGATTTTTTGAAAGGTTTTTGTCTCGACTCTTTGCTTTGAGTTTCAGCTGGTGTTGATTCTCAAGTCAAATTCTTTGCTGTGGAATCCCTTTCACATCTTATCCTGCATCTATGCCAGCCTCATCTTGTTCTCCAGATTTTTGTTACTGAGTCATGGGCAGTGCAGTTTATGTAAAACAGACTTTTCAAGGTGTTTTGGTTGCTTTTTCAAACTGCTTCAATTCTGAAATGGAAGCTTTCCTCTTCTGATTCCTCTCCTTCAAAAATGCACAATAAAGCAACGTGCAAGAGAAAGCACATGGACTGTCCTTCAGTGTTACCCACAGCTGATCTAGATAGTGAGTTGAACTCTGATTCCACTGCGTCCCCTCTAACAACTCAAATGTTGCTTTATGAAAAATTATATTGGAAAGAGGACTGTCTATTAAGACTTTTCAGACCACACGGCAATCTTCCTGAGAGTACCCATTCCA
Organism: Protopterus annectens; assembly: GCF_019279795.1. Lineage (NCBI taxonomy): Eukaryota > Metazoa > Chordata > Ceratodontiformes > Protopteridae > Protopterus > Protopterus annectens. The sequence continues at coordinate 308,415,547 of NC_056737.1, forward strand.
AAGGCTAGTTATGTGTGATCTTGAAGTAAAGATACATATGGAAACTGGGTAAAAACACTTTTTTTACTGATTGTGGAAGCCAGAAATTTCAAAGACAAAAGGCTTTTACTTTCCTTAAAAAAAACAAAACAAAACAAAAAAAACTTAAGTCAGTAGAGAAGAAAATTTAAAAATAAGTATTTAGTTGAATATTTTGAAACCAAAGTTAAAAAGCTGATAAAAAAGGAGGAAGTATATTTTCAGTGGCTAGCATGTGTTTCAGAGAACAAGAGTTGGTCTTAGTGGCGCCCAAGTTAAAAATACTCTGGCACTTTTGTTGGTATTAGTGGTCTTATTTTCCAAAACTGTATTGGCAGTGAGGGAACCTGAGCCACTGGTTTCTGTAAAGGAATGGCCTTAAATCTTGCATCTTTTTGAAAGTTGTCTTCCCAAACTAATTTCCTGTCTGAAAATAAAAAAAAAAAAAAGAAAAGAGGCAGATAATTTTTACTCTTTTCTGAGAAATCTTTAATACCACTGCTGGCATTTGCTTGGCGTTCATACTGAAACAGTATCGGTTAGCATCTTAGAATTTTTTTTTTCCAGAAAATGAAACTAGAAGTCATCCTTTACAATTAACAAGTACAGTTTTAAACTTAACAGTTAATTTCTGATCATGCAGACTCTTCCTTCTTGTAGTCTTGAAGCTCTCCACTTAAGACAATATTAGTAGTAACATTAGTACCATTGGAGAGCCAGTCTAGTGGCATAGAGAGGATGGAGCCCTAAGAAATGGCCCTTGTAACCAGAGTTCAACAGTTGACTTTGGCATTTGATGGAGCTGGCAGGAAGGTTGGGTGTGACCACTAAGGGAGAGCGTATGTTGTAGAGAGGATGGGTTTCTCATGTCCTACTGGAGGCCAGGCCTTGTGAAGTTCACTGAGATGGAACGTGTGGGTGGCCTGAGGAGGCTTGGACGTGCTTAGGACTTATTTTTCTCTGCTTAAAACTTTTGTTCGTGGTTGCTATTACTTCTACCAGAAAGAATATCCAAGTTAGAGGGCCCCATCTCCTGCAATTCTTATTTAATTGTACTTAAGGATATTGTGTTCCTGCATTCTAAACCCCCTCTTGCTTTGCTTCTGATTCAAAGTAAAACCAGCAGATTCATTTATTGGTCCTTTTTCCAAATCATTAAAAAAGTAGATGTACATAAGCAACTTTGTTTCTAACTGCATTGAACCAAATCCTTCAGGAAAGACTTGCAGCTTTATTTCCTTTGCACTTAAACTTGGGTCACGAGTGTCTAAAGTCACACTTTCTAGGAGGCATTCTGATGATGTCTCTTACATTTATTTGATTCACAGTCACCCATCACCGTTCAAACCCAAGGCTTATGTCACCAGATCTTTTGTCACCTCAACAACCTTCTTTAGGAGCTCATTAGTTTATGAGATGTGTGTACCAGCAACATAGTCTACTTTGCACACCTTTGCTAAACATTACAAGTAAATTGCTATTGCAAGGTTAAGGGGTTTCCTTTGGAGCCATTTCGTCTTTCATGGTGCCACTCAAGTTCCCTGTAGCTAGGGATTCTGACCCAGTGGTCAGATCCAAAAGATGGAATGAATAGAATGCAGTAGATGTGCATCATTTGATCACAGCTGCAGTAGATGTATGGGTTATACCCTGATAAACAATGGAGAGTGGCCGCTATTATATCCTTAAGGGCACCTCCCATGTGCACATACCATACGCCAGCTCGAGCTTGAGTGGGTTGGGTGCCAAGCCTTTCAGAGCTTTCCTGTACTGAAGAATTCTCGTTTGGCGGGCGTTTTTTATCAGCTAATGCTTTTTCATTGCTGGGAAGGCAAGTTCCGTTAAGGGGGGGGGGGGGGGACTTCCACATTTCATTTTTATGAGAGAAAGTTAACTTTCCTGTGAAACTAGGAAAGAGTTTTCATAGACCCTTATTTTTGAAAAAAAAAGGTTCTTAACTTAAAACTACTTTTTCCATAGTAAAATATGTGTGTTTATTACTCTTGGGTGCTGGGTTAGTGTTTTTAAGTATTTTCCACTGTGTGTTTTGGTGGAATAAAAACTAATCTGTGTCATAGAGTGCTAACAGGCTTCTCCAGGATTCAGGCATCTTTTTTGACTTCATCTGGGAACATCCTGTTGGTTCTTCAGTTCTTCCTCCTTTCAGCCACAAAAAGAAAAATATTTCTAAGCAACCTTTGCCACTTGATTAGGCTTCTCGATTGGCTCAACTGTAAATGGGTGACTGCTGTGGCATTTTCTGTTTCCTCAAGTCATTTATCTTTTTCCGTGGCAAACTCTCTGGTGTAGTCTATACATTCACCATGGATCAGGGGTTAGAAATGTCCTCTGAAGCTCTCGGAGTGTCCTTAGTGGGCAAGGGAGAACCAGTCTTGTTGGTCCCAGAAGAAGAAGCAGGGAAGACCTCTCACACCAGACTGGATTGCCTGTCCCTAGGTAGGTTTTTGCCAGTCAAAAGTAATTCTTCAGAAATTCCTGTCAGAAGGATGGAAAAGGTTAGACGCATTTCTTCACCTGTCTGTTAATCTGAGCAGGCGTGATTTATTGAGCTTGGCTCAAGGTTTAGTTCAGGCTCTTAACCTTTCCAGTACTGGTATTCCTGGTATTAAATAAAAATAAATTTGGGGATGCTCTAAGAATTTGAACAGTAATTGATTGAAGAGAGAAAATGAAAGTTGCCCCTTTGGTTTTCTGATTGAGTAGATGTTCTTCATTCCACATTGCTGCAGTCCTAACTATTGGGTAGTCCGCTGTCCAGTCGGCCCGAATACCAAAGTATATGGCTGACGTCGGTCAGGGCGCATTAGACTGACGTCAGTACGTCAGGGTACTAATGCGCATGACCGGCGCCATATCCTCAGTCTTTTGCCGCATGGTCCGATGCAGAAGCAATTTTGCGAGTGCAGGTTGGCGTTCTGAAAGTTTCTGAAGCCAGAGTTTCAGACCGAATCAAAGTTGGCTAAGTACCCGTTGGGGAATATTTTGGTTTTTTCTTGCCTCAGTATTTAACCGGATGTCAGAAAAAGTGAATAACTGTATTTCTTGTGGGAAACAGACACCTCACAGGGATTACCATACTTTGTGTATACCTTGTTTAGGGCCTGAGCACGACGTTGTTGGATGCCGCTCTTGTGCTAGATTTAACAAACGCACTATTAAGAGAAGGTTAGACTGTGCCAGGTTAGTGTTTGGGAAGCGTTGTAATTATAAAATGCCGTCGGATGCTCCGACGCCGGCTTCGGCTAAAAAACGCAAGGACAAAACAGCAAAGCCTAGAGTGGAGGAACCGACAGTCCCAGTCGTCGGTTCTTTAGAGGGCTCAGTGGAGCCGGAGGTTTTGCCAGGTGTTCCTTTGGAGTCTCAGGGAGAGACTTTACTGTTACAGGATGTATCCTCTCAGGAAGTAGGCCAGGCTGAGGGAGCTTCTCAGGTGGCTGTTCTTCCCTCTCTTCCTAAGGTGGTCAGAGCCTCCCCTTCTGTTTCCAAGGCTTCTGTGAGGGCAGGCCGAGTTTTGCTTCAGTGGGGGTTTCTCCTAGTACTTCAGGGTCTTTGCCTAAGAAACATATGCTTAAAATGGCAGAGGATTTGATTACTATGATAAGGGGTTCTATGCCCCCTCCTGATAAGAGGCCTAGGGTGGAATCTGAGTTTGAGAGTTTTGAGCAATGCTCGGAGGCTTCTGAGTCTTCGGCTGAAGACTTGCAGGAGTACCCTCCTTATTCTGATTCTGATGTGGATGATTCTACTCCTTCAGCTTCCCCTCCTGAGGATTTTTCATTTTCAGAGACTCTGCATTCCATGAGGGAGCATTTTAAATGGGAAGGTCAAGATTTCTCTGATTCCAGGAAAAGGCTTAGGGAATTCTTGTTTTTACCCCAGCACAGGCCTTTAGCTATACCTCCTGTTTTGAATGTGGTGGAAGATGTTTTTGCAGAGGCTTCCCTGAATCCGGATTCTTTGCCTCCTGCCAGAGTTAAACCGGATAGGTATTATAGGGTGCCTGAAGCTCATAAGTATCTTTTTAAGAGTCCTAGGGCAGACCCGGAAACTGTCTCTCAGGGGCCTAAAGGTGTGAAGGCCTCAGTTGTTAAAAATCCTGTCCCTCCTGATAAAGAGGCAAGGGCTTTGGATAGATGGGGAAAGAAAGTGTATACTTCTTCCACTTTAGCCATGAGGGCGTTGAATTGTCAGTTTCACATGTTAAAATATCAGAATTATCTTCTTTCACAGTTGAAATCTAAGGTGGATGCTCTGGCGGAAGGTATTGAGTGTAAAGAGTTGCAGGATTTAGTTCATGTGTCTGAACAAGTGGGTAAACATTCCTTGCAGTGTGGTTTTGATGCTGTGCAGGCCTCCTCCAGGGTGGCTGCCACTGGTTCTGTTCTTCGTAGGCACGCCTGGTTGAGAGATCAGAATTTAGCTGAGCATGTTAAGACAAGGATTTTGGATGCTCCTTTACAGTCTGATGTGTTGTTTGGTTCGCCTGTGGAAGCAGTTTTAAAGAAGATGGAGGACAAGGCTAAGTCTATGCAAACTGTTAAGGATTTTTTGCAGGTGCAGCCTCCAGTTTAGTAGAAATTGGCCTGCTAAGGGATGGACTTATCCTGCTTATGATTCCCAGTCTAGGGGTAGGTCTAGACGTGGTAGGGGCAGAGCTCAAGGTGCTTATAGGCCTAGGGCAGGGAGTTCACCTGCTCAGACTTCTGGTGAGGGCAGGGGTCAGTCCTTTCGTAAGCAGACCCAATGACCTGCCTTTTCAGCTGCCAGTACCTTCTCGCCTGGCGGCACCTCTAGGAGGAAGACTGTCTCTTTTCAAAGAAAATTGGGACTTAATTACCCAAGACAAATGGGTTCTGGATATCATTCACCACGGTTACAGGTTTTATTTCCATACCTTGCCTCCTTTCAAAGGCATGCCAGACATTCCTCCTCTACAAAGACAAGAGGCTCACAAGCAAATTTCTCAGTTACTCCAAATAGGGGCCATTCAGCCGGTTCCTGTGCCAGAAAGGGGCCTAGGATTTTATTCTCGCCTGTTCCTAGTACCAAAGAAGGGGAACACGTGGAGACCAATTTTGGATTTATCTATCCTCAACACTTATCTGGACATTCCCAAGTTCAAAATGTTGACGTTACAACAGCTTTTACCTCTGCTGGGCAAGGATCACTGGATGGTAACTTTAGATCTCAAGGAAGCTTACCTTCATGTGCCTATAAGACTAAGTTGCAGAAAGTATCTGCGTTTTCGAGCTGGAAATTCTCATTATCAGTTCTCTGCATTGCCCTTTGGCTTATCTACTGCGCCCAGAGTATTCACAAAGGTTCTGGCTCCAGTGATAGCTTACTTCAGGCTAAAAGGAATTCAAATCTATCCTTACTTGGACGATTGCCTGATAATGGCTCAAGAAAAGGAAGACCTTCTACAGCATTTGGAATATGTCATAGCAGTGCTAAGATGCCTAGGGTATTCTGTGAACGAAATAAAGTCCAGTCTAGTACCCTCTCAAGACATGTGCTTTCTGGGTGTGAGACTGAATACAGCAGCCCAGATGGCCTTTTTAACCCCGGACAAACAAAAGAATCTTTCCAGTTACTTCCATCAACTATCTCTTCAGTCCGGGCTGACTGCAAGGACAGTCCTTCAAGCCTTAGGGTTCATGGCATCTTGTATTCTGGTGCTTCCCAATGCCAAACTGCATATGAGGAAGCTACAATGGTATCTCAAAAATGTATGGACACAGCACTGCCAGGATTTGGACACTGTCATTCAAATAATACCTTGCATTCAAAAGGAATTTTTGTGGTGGGCTCAGGAATGTCACCTAAACAAGGGACTCTCTGTGACCCGGCCAGAGGCGAGTCAAATTCTAACGACAGATGCCTCAGACATTGCTTGGGGAGCTCATCTAAATGGAAAGTGGATACAAGACAAGTGGCCTGCCAGACTACAGCATCTACATATCAACATGAAGGAGATGTTAGCAGTCCAGTTTGCATTAATGGCTTTCAAGGAGTTACTTCTTCCAGGGCAGGTGTTGATTCTAACAGACAACACAACTGTCATGTGGTACATCAACAAACAAGGGGAACACATTCTTACCCATTGTGCAGGCAAGCAATGATTTTATGGGAGACTGCGCTCAGCTTGCAACTAACTCTTCAGGCAAGGTTTCTGCCGGGAGCACAGAACTCCTTAGCAGATGTGTTAAGCAGACAAATCATGGATCCCCACGAGTGGAAACTGGATCTTCATGTATTTCAAAAGTTGACAGTGTCCTGGGGAACTCCAGACATAGATCTGTTCGCTTCTCCACTAAACCACCAGCTGCCACAGTTTTGCACAAAGAGGTTTCATCACACAGCTTGGAAAGTGGATGCTCTTTCTTTCAGTTGGAAAAATCTTCATGTGTATGCTTATCCACCTCTGCCTCTTCTTCCAAAGGTGCTTCTAATGGTCAGACAAGACAAGCCAAGGATGATTTTAATAGCTCCAGATTGGCCTCGGCAGCACTGGTACCCATTACTGAGGAGTCTAGTAAAGAAGCCTCCATGGCCTTTACCCTTGATTCCACATCTGTTGTCTCAGAAGGACGGTCGTCTGCTCAATGTCAAGCTTCACTCTCTTCATCTAACAGCCTGGCATATTCTGTTTTGAAAGACAGCAGGTCTCAACTTCCTCAACAAGTTTTAAATGTGATTATGGAAGCCAGAAGACCTAGTACAAGGAAAGTGTACAGACAAATGGAAGAGATTTTTATTTTGGACTGCAGCAAAGAATTTGGAGATTTCAGAGCCTAATTTGAGTGTGGCTCTTCAATATCTTACTGAGTTATTGGACAAAGGTTTTTCTTTCTCTTCCATTAAGATTCATGCTGCAGCAATTTCAGCTCACTACGATTGTGACCCACCATTGTTTTCACATCCTTTGTTCAAGCAATTTCTTAGAGGGGCAAAGAATATAAGACCCCCACGTAGAGCTCCTACTCCTGCTTGGGATCTCAATTTTGTGTTGGAGAAACTTACTCTACAACCTTTTGAGCCTGCAGCTACTGCTGAACTGAAATACTTGTCATGGAAGACTGCTTTTTTGTTGGCCATTACTTCTGCAAGAAGGGTTTCTGAGTTACAGGCCCTTATGGCAGTTGAGCCTTTTTTGATATTTCATAAGGATAGGGTATCATTACGTACTAATCCTTCCTTTATGCCTAAAGTGGTTTCTAGTGTGGCTTTAAACCAAACTATTCATTTGCCTACGTTTTATGCAGATCCCCAAAATAAAGGGGAAAAGATTTTGCACACTTTAGATGTACACAGGCAATGGCGTTATTATTTGAGCAGGACTAAGGATTTTAGACAGTCTCAGCAGTTGTTTGTTTCTTTTGCTTTGAGTTCTCAGGGCAAGCCTGTGTCAAAACAAACTATTTCTAGGTGGATTGGGTGTTGCATTGCATTTTGTTATTTCCATCATGGCAAGGAGATTCCAGCTGGGATTAGACCTCATTCCACTAGGGCTACTGCCACTTCAACAGCTTTTTTAAGGGGGGTGGCAACTAAGGATATTTTGGAGGCAGCTACTTGGAGTTCAGTGCATACTTTCTCTAAGCATTACCACCTTCCTCTCTACTCTAAGTCTAGGGCTGGTTTTGCCACAGCTATTTTGCAAGGCCTATTATCAGCTCCTGCTTCCTTATGATTTGCCAGCCTCCCTTACCTCTGCTTTGGGATTCTACCCAATAGTTAGGACTGCAGCAATGTGGAATGAAGAACATAGTACAGTTTTGTACCTACCATAAATGTAGATGTTCGAGGATCCACATTGCTGCAGTCCAATTTACCTCCCTCCTTCCCTCTCTGTTTAGGGGTGGTTGTGTAGGTGAGGTTATATTCTGCTAATTTTGTATATTTTGTATATATATATATATATATTTTGGTGCAGATATGTTGGGAGTTTTTGGTTTTTGGCCTTATCTTTTCAGGGTCTTCTGACATCTGGGGCAAGAAAAGACTGAGGATATGACGTCGGTCATGCGCATTAGTACCCTGACGTACTGACGTCAGTCTAATGCGCCCTGACCGACGTCAGCCATATACTTTGGTATTCGGGCCGACTGGACAGCGGACTACCCAATAGTTAGGACTGCAGCAATGTGGATCCTCGAACATCTACATTTATGGTAGGTACAAAACTGTACTTTTGTTGCTTTTGACGGTCCCTTGGAAGGATTATTTTTTTCTGAAACAGTTTCAGCAATTAGTTGATTTGGGACTATAGTGATCTTTTACTATTAAAGAAGTATGGTTTATTGCATCTGTAATTTCCTCACTTCCCTCCTGTTATAGCATTGGAAGATGACAGACTACTACCCCTAAGAAAGGGGATAGATTATAAAGTTCCGCAGTTATGTAAGTTTTTATTTTGTAATCCCAGGATCATACCCAGCAGTGATTTCACTGGTACAGCTGCTGCTGCTGCTGCTAAACGTCTGATTAAAGCTAATTCCCTCCCTTTTTCACAATGATGAGAAAACCTTTGAAAGCCTTGATATTCTTCTGCAACACGGTTTGCATGTTAAAGTTCATGCTTGCCTCTTTTGAGAATATGAGGAAAAAGATCTCATAATTCTCATCTGAGGGGAAAAAATCATCTTTGTGTAATCTTATTGCTTCTCTCAATTTGCTACACACTGTTTGAAATGTTTGATTCAGCTGATGCAACATGTAGAGCTACTGGAACTGTTTTGAGGAGGTTTGCTTGGTTGCTTACTCTCTCATATTGAGTATGTTTAAGCCGAAGTTTTGAATTTTCCCTTGGACAGAGATGTGTTCTTTATACCATTTTTGCAGAGGACCTAAAAAGGTGTTGAGAGAGGGTAGCTGATATGGGGAGTTTCACAGATGTTTCAGCTTTCGATGTCCTTCAAGGATGCATCTGCAGTCTTTACAAATGGGTTGTCCTGTCGTCAGGCAGCCCTTCGGTCGGCCGGATTCCAAAGTCTGGGTCTGGCTTCGGCTGGTGTTGCACTTCACCAGACGTCACTGCGGCAGTTATTCGGGTATAAAGGCATCAGCCGACGCCATTTTCCTCAGTCTTTCTTGCCGGGTGGCGCCCGAAGCAGAAGCTGTTCGCAAGTGCCGGTTGGTCAGATCCAGAGATTACTACTACCGAATACTACTTCGAAGACTTCTATAAAGCTAAGTACCCCGTTGGGGACTCTTTCTTGCCTCAGCCGATGTCAGAGAAAGTTAATAACTGTTTATCTTGTGGGAAACAAATACCTCATAAAGATTTCCACTCCTATTGCATACATTGTTTAGGCCCAGACCACGACGTAGCAGCTTGTCTAGCCTGTGCTTCTTTTAACCGACGGACGCTTAGACGTCGGTCAGACTTTGCTGAGCAGATTTTCGGCTCCGATTTTGCCTACATTATGCCGTCTGATCCTCCGACTACGCAAATAACCAAAAAACGCAAAGAAAAGGACCGACACTCGCAGTCCGCGGTTTCGGCCGAAACCGCGGTTAAGCAAACCACGAGTGTCTCGGTTTCGGCCGAAACCGAGCAAGCGGTTCTTTTTTCAGCCGATAACTTGCCTTCTACCGAGGCCTCTTCTAACCTGGTAGAAACGGCTTCTGAAATCCAACCTTCTGTTGCGGTTTCACAGGATTTATCAGACACCGTTCCCCTGGATATCTCTACCCCTGCACGTGGAGCTGCTAGGCCTCCTCCAGCCATGTCTATTAAGGCCTTTGCCAGGGCTAAAGCAGCCAAAGCATCAAAACCTGTGCCTGCCAAGCCCCCCTCTCACAGGCCCAGCACCAGCTCCCATATGCTTTCTTTGGCTGAGGATCTCATCTCTTTAATTCGTGGAGCCCAGCCTCATCCAGACAGGGCCTCTCGCCCTCCTCCAGAAAAGAGGCCTAGAGCAGAGCCCCCTGAGCCAGTATCCACAGATGATTCCTCTGATGACTCAGAACATACAGACCCTCCTGAGGCTTCTTATTCTCCTTACGAAGACTCTGATGCTGAGGAGTCCATCCCTTCAGCCTCTCCTCCTGAGGAATTTTCCTTTGGGGAAACCTTACATGCTATGAGGGAACAATTTCAGTGGCAGGGCCAAGATTTCTCAGACTCTAGAAAAAGGCTTAGGACCTTTCTACATTTGCCACAGCATAGGCCTTTAGCCATACCTCCAGTTCTCCCTGTTGTTGATGATGCATTTAATGATGCTTGCACTGCTCCTGATTCTTTACCTCCGGCTCCTGCTAAGCCCGATAGGTACTACAGGGTCCCGGACACTCATCACCACTTATATAAGGCTCCTTTTGCGGATCCAGAGACTATCTCCCAGGGTCCTAAAGCTGTAGCAGCTACTTCTTCTAAAAACCCCCTCCCCTCTGAAAGGGAATCCAGGTCCTTAGGGAGATGGGGTAAAAAAGTTTACACCTCTGCTACTTTGTCTGCTAGAGCTTTGAACTGCCAATTTCATATGCTTCAATATCAAGAGTTTATGCTTGACCAGTTGACTAAAAAGCTGTCCTCTGAAGAATCTTTAGATAAAAAGTATGTTCAAGAAATGGTACATAATATACAGCAGGTTAGTAACCATTCTTTAAAATGTGGCTATGATGCACTGGAGGCTTCCTTTAGATCAGCCATGACTGGCACAGTTATCAGGAGGCATGCATGGTTGAAAGAACAGGCATTACCAGAACACGTCAAATCTAAGCTTTTGGATGCACCTATGGACAAGGTCAATTTATTTGGTTCCCCTGCACAGCAGGTACTAAAAAAGATGGAAGAGAAAGCAAAATCTGTGCAAACAGTGAAAGATTTCTTACAAGTTCAACCTCCAAGGTTTAGCACGAACTGGCCCTCCAAGAATTGGTCCTTTCCGGACTCCTCTAAGGCACAAAGAGGCAGGAATAGGCGCTCTAGAGGCAGAAACCAATCCAGGGGTGCCTACAGGGGTCGCCAGTGGCAGGGTAACAACCAACGAGGCACGGATACAGCCACCACCACTACAACAACTCAATCACAGTGACTTGGCGGTGGCACTGCCTACCAGGGAACAACTAGAAGCACCCTTCTAGGGTGGGAGGATGGCATAATGGTTAAGGTGTTTACCTTACGAACACAAGATGCTGGGTTTGATTCTGACATGGGGTAACTGGTTAGGCTTGAAATGGCCCACAAGGGTAGTTAGACTAGTAATAATCTATGAACCTATATCTATGAACCTTAGGCGGAAAGCTAACCTTATTTTCAAGAAACTGGCACTGCATTACAAGAGAAAAATGGATTTTGCAAACTATAGACCATGGTTACAGGTTCCATTTCCATACTCTACCTGGAAAGAGAGGAATGCCAAACCTTCCACCTACTCAAAGGACAGAAGCTCTAAAACAAATATCTCAATTGTTAAGAATGAGAGCTGTGGAAAAGGTACCATCTATGGAGCAAGGGAAGGGATTTTACTCCAGACTCTTCCTGGTACCAAGAAAAGAAAACAAATGGAGGCCTATTCTAGACCTGTCCACTTTAAACACATTCCTCATTGTTCCTAAATTCAAAATGCTGACCTTACAGCAGCTTCTTCCCATGCTGGGCAAGGAGTCTTGGCTGGTAACTCTAGATCTCAAGGAGGCATACCTGCACGTCCCCATAAGACCAATTTGCAGAAGATACCTCAGATTTCTTGCAGGATCAGAGCATTATCAATTCTCAGCATTGCCCTTTGGCTTATCTACTGCCCAGAGTGTTCACGAAATGCCTGGCATCAGTAATCGCTCATTGCAGACTTCAGGGGATTCAAATCTATCCCTACCTGGACGACTGCCTGATACAAGCGGACAACAAAAACAAACTAACAGAAGACTTACAAAGAGTCATCTACCTGCTGCAAGCCCTGGGATATACAGTCAATACAAAAAAGTCAAGGCTGATTCCATCCCAAAGAATAACTTTTCTGGGTGCAGAACTGGACACATCAAAACAAATGGCATTTCTAACTGCAGAAAAGAAAGAGCAACTTCCTCTCTACTTCTTGGCTTTAACAAAGCAGAACCATCTAACTGCAAGAAAAGTGCTACAAGCTCTAGGCTTCATGGCATCCTGCATAATTCTGGTCCCTCATGCCAGGTTGCATATGAGAAAGCTACAGTGGTACCTAAAGAATTTGTGGTCCCAGCACAAGCACAGCCTAGAAGCCAAAATTCCAATGATTCCATGCCTGAAGCAAGAGTTCCTATGGTGGGCTCAGGCCTGCCAATCAAACACAGGATTACCCTTCAGCAAAAGTCAACCAAGACAAACCATCACGACAGATGCCTCAGACCTCGGTTGGGGGGCACACATGATGGACAAGTGCATTCAAGGCCTATGGACTCAAGACCAGCTGCATCTGCACATAAATCTAAAAGAAATGATGGCAGTAAAATTGGCAATCCAGGCATTCAGACCTTTTCTCCAAGAAGGCCAGTTGATGATAAGGACAGACAACACCACAGTTATGTGGTACATCAACAAACAGGGAGGCACACACTCATACCCTCTATGCCGGCTGGCACTGGACCTATGGGATGTGGCTCTGAGCTACAACATTCAGTTACAGGCAATTTATGTACCAGTTATGGAGAACATTCTAGCAGACATATTAAGCAGAACTACAACAGATGCCCACGAATGGATGCTGCATCCGGACATCTTCAAAACCATCACAAGAGAATGGGGATTACCACAAATAGACTTGTTTGCATCCCCATTCAATCACCAGTTGAAGAAATTCTGCACAAGGACTTACCACCCACTTGCTTGGAAGGTGGACTCCCTATCTTTCAGTTGGAAAAACCTGACAGCATACGCATTCCCACCACTTCCTTTGATGCACAAGGTGCTTCTGAAGATCAAAGAGCAGCGTCCGAGGATCATTCTGATAGCCCCAGACTGGCCAAGACAACATTGGTATCCACTGCTGAGGAGCATGTCCCGGGAACAAATATGGACACTGCCCCTGATCCCATTACTGCTAACACAGAACAACTACAACATCCTGCATCCAAACCTAAAATCTCTGCAGCTAACTGCCTGGAACATTACATAACAGCAATTAACCCAAATTTATCCCAAAGGGTTAAAGATATAATCATGGAGGCTCGTAGACCTTCAACAAGAAAGAATTATGCAGCAAAATGGAAAAGATATCTCATCTGGAGTACTGCAAAGGGGCAAGATGTGACACTGGTGAACATAGCCAACATCCTGGAGTACTTGGCGGAGCTCTTCCATACAGGCCTGTCCTATTCTTCCATCAAGATACATGCATCAGCTATTTCAGCAGAATACAGCTTGGATCCTCCTGTCTTCTCGCATCCTGTGCTCAGACAGTTTCTGAGAGGAATTAAAAATGTAAAACCTCCCAGGAAACCTCCATTGCCAGCACGGGACTTGAACTTTGTGCTAGAAAAACTGACTCTTCCTCCTTTCGAACCAGCAGCAACAGCAGAATTACAATACTTATCCTGGAAGACTGCTTTCCTGCTGGCAATAACTTCAGCAAGAAGGGTCTCTGAACTACAGGCATTAATGGCAGTGCAACCCTTCCTGATCTTCCATCAAGATAGTGTCCATGAGAACAAATCCTACATTTATGCCTAAGGTGGTATCCAGAGTCTCTTTAAATCAGGCTATCCACCTTCCTACATTCTTCCCCAACCCACAGAACAGGGGAGAAAGGCTCTTACATACCTTGGATGTACACAGACAATTACGCTACTACCTGGACAGGACAAAAAGCAATGGAAAAACTGACCAGCTTCTGGTAGCATATGCAACAGGAAAGGAAGGAAAACCAATTTCTAAACAGACAATCTCCAAATGGATAGGAAATTGCATTAGATTTTGTTACTCCTACCATGGAAAGAAAACTCCAGAGAACATCAGGCCTCACTCCACAAGGGCTACTGCCACTACCACAGCTTTCTTACGAGGAGTGGCTACCAAGGACATTATAGAGGCTGCTACTTGGACCTCCGTGCATACATTTGCCAAGCATTATAACTTACTTCTATACTCTAGATCCCGTGCTGGTTTTGCCACTGCTGTTTTGCAAGGGATCCTAACTACACCATAATATCTTCTCATTTCCTCCTCCCTAGTTTAGCTATGGTATTCTACCCATTTGTAAAGACTGCAGATGCATCCTTGAAGGACATAGTACAGTTTTGTACCTACCATAAATGTAGATGTCCGAGAGGAATGCATCTGCAGTCAGGATTACCCACCCTCCTTCCCCTCTGAGGTACTCCTAGGGTATTTGCCAATCTTCAGCTAGCTTGGGGATCTATTATGGTGTATTTGTTTGTATATATGTACATACATGCTTATTTTGTGTGTTTGCTCTCTACTATTTGGAAACTTTGACATTTATCCAAATTTAGCCATCCAAGAGGGCACCTGGCATCTGGGGCAAGAAACACTGAGGAAAATGGCGTCGGCTGATGACTTTATACCCGAATAACTGCCGCAGTGACGTCGGGTGAAGTGCGACACCAGCCGAAGCCAGACCCAGACTTTGGAATCCGGCCGACCGAAGGGCTGCCTGACGACAGGACAACCCATTTGTAAAGACTGCAGATGCATTCCTCTCGGACATCTACATTTATGGTAGGTACAAAACTGTACTTTCTCCATGTTTGGTTTTATGTTTAGAAAAAGCAAAATAAGCAGACAGCATA